>NC_134403.1:50825635-51013135 GCF_038048845.1 Mixophyes fleayi | reverse complement strand
CTTATATGCAAGTGACTTACACTGCAAAATGAAGTAAAAAAAAACCAAAAACTAATTTTCAGAACACAACGTCAACACCCTGTAATTTTATAAAACCCCAGCAAGGATTTAGCCAACCCTTAAACAAGAAAATTTAAAATCAAATGAATAAAAAACAAATTCACTGGTATTTCATAGCCCATTTCCTGTCCCCAACTTATCAAGCTAACATTACCCTCCATAACAAAATCCTGCAAACTTTTTTTTATATTACAGAGATTACAGAGTAGGATCTATGTCTGAGCAGATCTTTGATTGGGAACATGTGACATCCTCAAAGAAAGAAAAGTTAAAAATAATTTAAGATTTTGTGTTTTTCATTTATACAGTTTGATCCACTTCAAAATAAAGTTGTTGTTTTTTTAAAACAGTAACCTTATTGTGTAAAACTTATGTAAAGTATGAGATACGGGATGGACTTTCATAAAAATATGTCAGAAAGCAATTTGTGATACGTTGTTAAAAATAATTATTTCAGGTAGTAAGGTTTAAAGACACATTAATCCGGTTACATTACGGGACTTAACATAGTGACAAAGCCTTGGACTCATGGCCTTGCGTCTACCTGATACTTTATTTTGTTGTTCACTGCCAACAAAAGTGTGGAGAGTGCAGTCACTATAGTAGTAATGGACTGCACTACGCTGAGCCCATGACGAAAATACATGTAAGCCTGGAGACTATCTATAATATAAAAGCCTAGCGGCGTGTGTTAGTGTTAGTGTGTGTGTGGAAAAAACTATTTTCTCAGAAAGGGCTCATCCAATTGACCTGAAATTTGGTATACTGGCATTATTTGACAAAAAAATTAGAATAGTGAAGTCAGTTGACTTCCATCATCCCCCCTTCCCCCCGTGGTAGGGGTAGTAAAGGCTAAATTTACGAGTTGAGGGGTCAAACTCATTTTCGTGAGGTAATTTTACCTCATGAACACACATTAAAAAGGGCGCTTGCGTCGGGAAGTAACGCTCTTCCCCTGAGGAGGCCTGGGCTAGGCCCAAATGCATGACAAGAACCTTTTTAAGACCTTAAGTAGCTTGATTTGACTAGAATGCATGAGTATCATGCACGGGTTAACTTGTTATTAAATAAAGAGAAAGATGGACATTTGACAGTTCCATGTCTGGGTTCTTTTTAATCGGAGAAGACTTGTATGCAGTGGTCGGCTTGGGTAAACTTTGTAAATAGACCAAAATCAGCCTCAAGTATTATAGCGCAACATTTAATTCAGGTGCTGGATAAGATTAATTTCTGTGCTCATAGCAGCCACAAAAGCAGTTAATACTTGTATGGGAATATGTTTTAGGTTACATTCTATTGCAATATTAATGTTTTTTTTCAATTTCAAGCCATTAGTTCTTAACCTGTAAGTCATTATCTCTGTACATAGTTTATTAAAATATTAACATGTACATTTCAAGTTTAATATACTTGATTATACACAAGAGCTCTGCAAAGTGAGGATCATTTAAACACCTGTTAAAAAAAAACCCCTTGATTTAAAACACTTATCCGATTGTATTCTCTGAACCAGAATAATTTTGTCAACATATGAAAATAAATCTTTTCATAAAAACAAAGCACACAACACAGGTAGTTTATAATAACTTTATACATTTTAATAGACATTTGCAGACAAAACTGATGAGAAAAAAAACAAAATAAAAAACATACAAATTTCAAGTCAAGTCAGGAAATGTACAAACCAGGCCTCAATCAATGGGAAACCAACATACATAATGCAATGTAGTCAACCTGTTGCCTACACATCCATTTTGTGAGCAGCCCATCAGTTTAATAGAAACCAGCAAAGCCAATGATTACGAATAAATTGACCAACCACATACTCACGAATATTAGCATTGTCCACAAACTGGCTACCACCAACGTGGGCAAAGTGACGGGTCCTCCTTAAACACTGTGTGCTCTGCATTCTTCCTTAAGCACACTTCATTTTTGTACCTTGAAAAATCTTTCAGGCTAGAGTACGACACATACCAGCCATTACAAAATGAGTCATGTAGTTTAGCAATGCATCAGAACCCTCATGAAAAGATCAAATAAAAACCAAAAGGATTAAAAATTGCCATTCACATAAAACAAAGCAGGACCAGTAATATGATCACACACTTCCAATTTCTGCACAGTTACTTCCTTGGCAGAACTATCCATATGTCACTGCTACAGTTACACTTAACAGATAATAGACAGGTAGTATTTTCGCCAGGCTCAATGACCGACAAATATAAAAATCCGACTTTCACAAAGGTCTCCACCACTAAATTACGTCATTTGTAATGGACAAAGTGCAAATGACGCTTTTAAAGCAGCAATGCCCGGACTCGCTGCCTGTATAATGTAATCCAGGTGGCGGATCTGCCCATTGGCGCTTTGAAAGCGTCATTTGCACTGTGTCCATTACTAGTGAAGTAATTTAGTGTTGGAGACCTTTGTGGAAGTCCAATTTTACATTTGGCGGTCATTGAGCCTCGCGAAAATAGTACCTGTCTATTATCTGTTAAGTGTCATTGGCGCAGTTATAATCTTCATGATTTTCTAAGTGTCGCTCTTATACTCTTCGGTATTGTAATGTCGCTGTATACTGTGTCGGCATTTGGAGAGCGGAAAAAAGACTACCAATAATCACTAGATATTTCCCTAGCTCAGAAAGGGTCTGGACTTGTTCTAGTAATGCTTTCACTTGCCTATCAGTACTAACAGATCCAGTGTAACCTGGATAGAACAGTCACTTGCATAGAAGCAGTTAGTCCTGGCTTACACTGCAAATGAAGTAAAGAAACTGATCTTCAGAACACAACTTCAACACCCTGTAATTTCAGAAAACCTCAGCAAGGATCTCACTTCAAAATAAAGTTGTTGTTTTTTTTAAAAAAAGTAATCTTATTGTGTAAAACTTATGTAAAGTATGAGATACGGAATGGATTTTCATAGAAATATGTCAGAAAGCAATTTGTGATACATTGCTAAAAATGATTACTTCAGGTAGTAAGGCTTAAAGACACATTAATCCGGTTACATTAATGAACTTAACATAGTGACAGCCTTGGACTCATGGCCTTGAGTCTACCTGATACTTTATTTTGTTGTTCACTGCCAACAAAAGTGTGGAGAGTGCAGTCACTATAGTAGTAATGGACTAGACTACACTGAGCCCATGACGAAAATGCATGTAAGCCTGGAGAGTATTAAGTAAAGAGTTAAAATCCGTGTTAAAATTACCGTACTAACGGTAATAGCTGCATTATTCTCACAAGTAACACAGTCCATTGAATTCCCTCTTATATTGCAAAATCTAAACACTTTATTTATACTCCTCCTCCAGCATAATACTTGGGTTACAGATAATAAAGTAACACTCCCCCCCTATCAGAGCTCCATTCTCCACCCCAGTCACACTGTAAATTAATCTCAGCTCATCCCAGGCATATGTTGCTAAGCAAACCTTCCGAGTGTATCTCATCTGGGTCCTAATGACAGGCCACACATTGTCACCAGTTGTGAACAACAATGCCATTGGGGGAAGTTACAATGGGAAGATGTTCACATCTAGTGGGGTGTGACAATCACTTGACAGGAAGTTTCCGTAGTGTAGTGGTTATCACGTTCGCCTCACACGCGAAAGGTCCCCGGTTCGAGACCGGGCGGAAACATGTTTTCTTACTTTTACTTAGTTTAATCTTTCTCAACAAACTTAAACCTCCTTCACCCGATGGAACCCAACACTCCCAACTGTAAACTGATCGCAGGTCATTTAACATCTTGTCTCTCAACTTAGATGAGCCAATCATACTGGGTTACCTAGAGGGGATTCCCAAACCATTGCCAGCCCTCAAATGATGTACAGACAATGAGCCATGGATCTTGAGAACACAACTTCAACACCCTGTAATTTCATAAAACCTCAGCAAGGATCTAGCCAACCCTTAATAATTTTTATATCTTTCTAGATTGTTAATTATGCAGCATACATTAGTGATTACAGAGTAGGATCTATGTCTGAGAAGATCTTTGATTGGGAACATGTGACATCCTCAAAGAAAGAAAAGTTAAAAATAATTTAAGATTTTGTGTTTTTCATTTATACAGTTTGATCCACTTCAAAATAAAGTTGTTGTTTTTTTAAAACAGTAACCTTATTGTGTAAAACTTATGTAAAGTATGAGATACGGGATGGACTTTCATAGAAATATGTCAGAAACCAATTTGTGATACGTTGTTAAAAATAATTATTTCAGGTAATAAGGTTTAAAGACACATTAATCTGGTTACATTACAGGACTTAACATAGTGACAAAGCCTTGGACTCATGGCCTTGCGTCTACCTGATACTTTATTTTGTTGTTCACTGCCAACAAAAGTGTGGAGAGTGCAGTCACTATAGTAGTAATGGACTGGACTACGCTGAGCCCATGACGAAAATACATGTAAGCCTGGAGACTATCTATAATATAAAAGCCTAGCGGCGTGTGTTAGTGTGTGTGTGTGTAAAAAACTATTTTCTCAGAAAGGGCTCATCCAATTGACCTGAAATTTGGTATACTGACATTATTTGACAAAAAAAATTAGAATAGTGAAGTCAGTTGACTTCCATCATCCCCCCTTCCCCCCGTGGTAGGGGTAGTAAAGGCTAATCCAATTGACCTGAAATTTGGTATACTGACATTATTTGACAAAAAAATTAGAATAGTGAAGTCAGTTGACTTCCATCATCCCCCCTTCCCCCCGTGGTAGGGGTAGTAAAGGCTAAATTTACGAGTTGAGGGGTCAAACTCATTTTCGTGAGGTAATTTTACCTCATGAACACACATTAAAAAGGGCGCTTGCGTCGGGAAGTAACGCTCTTCCCCTGAGGAGGCCTGGGCTAGGCCCAAATGCATGACAAGAACCTTTTTAAGACCTTAAGTAGCTTGATTTGACTAGAATGCATGAGTATCATGCACGGGTTAACTTGTTATTAAATAAAGAGAAAGATGGACATTTGACAGTTCCATGTCTGGGTTCTTTTTAATCGGAGAAGACTTGTATGCAGTGGTCGGCTTGGGTAAACTTTGTAAATAGACCAAAATCAGCCTCAAGTATTATAGCGCAACATTTAATTCAGGTGCTGGATAAGATTAATTTCTGTGCTCATAGCAGCCACAAAAGCAGTTAATACTTGTATGGGAATATGTTTTAGGTTACATTCTATTGCAATATTAATGTTTTTTTTCAATTTCAAGCCATTAGTTCTTAACCTGTAAGTCATTATCTCTGTACATAGTTTATTAAAATATTAACATGTACATTTCAAGTTTAATATACTTGATTATACACAAGAGCTCTGCAAAGTGAGGATCATTTAAACACCTGTTAAAAAAAAACCCTTGATTTAAAACACTTATCCGATTGTATTCTCTGAACCAGAATAATTTTGTCAACATATGAAAATAAATCTTTTCATAAAAACAAAGCACACAACACAGGTAGTTTATAATAACTTTATACATTTTAATAGACATTTGCAGACAAAACTGATGAGAAAAAAAACAAAATAAAAAACATACAAATTTCAAGTCAAGTCAGGAAATGTACAAACCAGGCCTCAATCAATGGGAAACCAACATACATAATGCAATGTAGTAAACCTGTTGCCTACACATCCATTTTGTGAGCAGCCCATCAGTTTAATAGAAACCAGCAAAGCCAATGATTACGAATAAATTGACCAACCACATACTCACGAATATTAGCATTGTCCACAAACTGGCTACCACCAACGTGGGCAAAGTGACGGGTCCTCCTTAAACACTGTGTGCTCTGCATTCTTCCTTAAGCACACTTCATTTTTGTACCTTGAAAAATCTTTCAGGCTAGAGTACGACACATACCAGCCATTACAAAATGAGTCATGTAGTTTAGCAATGCATCAGAACCCTCATGAAAAGATCAAATAAAAACCAAAAGGATTAAAAATTGCCATTCACATAAAACAAAGCAGGACCAGTAATATGATCACACACTTCCAATTTCTGCACAGTTACTTCCTTGGCAGAACTATCCATATGTCACTGCTACAGTTACACTTAACAGATAATAGACAGGTAGTATTTTCGCCAGGCTCAATGACCGACAAATATAAAAATCCGACTTTCACAAAGGTCTCCACCACTAAATTACGTCATTTGTAATGGACAAAGTGCAAATGACGCTTTTAAAGCAGCAATGCCCGGACTCGCTGCCTGTATAATGTAATCCAGGTGGCGGATCTGCCCATTGGCGCTTTGAAAGCGTCATTTGCACTGTGTCCATTACTAGTGAAGTAATTTAGTGTTGGAGACCTTTGTGGAAGTCCAATTTTACATTTGGCGGTCATTGAGCCTCGCGAAAATAGTACCTGTCTATTATCTGTTAAGTGTCATTGGCGCAGTTATAATCTTCATGATTTTCTAAGTGTCGCTCTTATACTCTTCGGTATTGTAATGTCGCTGTATACTGTGTCGGCATTTGGAGAGCGGAAAAAAGACTACCAATAATCACTAGATATTTCCCTAGCTCAGAAAGGGTCTGGACTTGTTCTAGTAATGCTTTCACTTGCCTATCAGTACTAACAGATCCAGTGTAACCTGGATAGAACAGTCACTTGCATAGAAGCAGTTAGTCCTGGCTTACACTGCAAATGAAGTAAAGAAACTGATCTTCAGAACACAACTTCAACACCCTGTAATTTCAGAAAACGTCAGCAAGGATCTCACTTCAAAATAAAGTTGTTGTTTTTTTTAAAAAAAGTAATCTTATTGTGTAAAACTTATGTAAAGTATGAGATACGGAATGGATTTTCATAGAAATATGTCAGAAAGCAATTTGTGATACATTGCTAAAAATGATTACTTCAGGTAGTAAGGCTTAAAGACACATTAATCCGGTTACATTAATGAACTTAACATAGTGACAGCCTTGGACTCATGGCCTTGAGTCTACCTGATACTTTATTTTGTTGTTCACTGCCAACAAAAGTGTGGAGAGTGCAGTCACTATAGTAGTAATGGACTAGACTACACTGAGCCCATGACGAAAATGCATGTAAGCCTGGAGAGTATTAAGTAAAGAGTTAAAATCCGTGTTAAAATTACCGTACTAACGGTAATAGCTGCATTATTCTCACAAGTAACACAGTCCATTGAATTCCCTCTTATATTGCAAAATCTAAACACTTTATTTATACTCCTCCTCCAGCATAATACTTGGGTTACAGATAATAAAGTAACACTCCCCCCCTATCAGAGCTCCATTCTCCACCCCAGTCACACTGTAAATTAATCTCAGCTCATCCCAGGCATATGTTGCTAAGCAAACCTTCCGAGTGTATCTCATCTGGGTCCTAATGACAGGCCACACATTGTCACCAGTTGTGAACAACAATGCCATTGGGGGAAGTTACAATGGGAAGATGTTCACATCTAGTGGGGTGTGACAATCACTTGACAGGAAGTTTCCGTAGTGTAGTGGTTATCACGTTCGCCTCACACGCGAAAGGTCCCCGGTTCGAGACCGGGCGGAAACATGTTTTCTTACTTTTACTTAGTTTAATCTTTCTCAACAAACTTAAACCTCCTTCACCCGATGGAACCCAACACTCCCAACTGTAAACTGATCGCAGGTCATTTAACATCTTGTCTCTCAACTTAGATGAGCCAATCATACTGGGTTACCTAGAGGGGATTCCCAAACCATTGCCAGCCCTCAAATGATGTACAGACAATGAGCCATGGATCTTGAGAACACAACTTCAACACCCTGTAATTTCATAAAACCTCAGCAAGGATCTAGCCAACCCTTAATAATTTTTATATCTTTCTAGATTGTTAATTATGCAGCATACATTAGTGATTACAGAGTAGGATCTATGTCTGAGAAGATCTTTGATTGGGAACATGTGACATCCTCAAAGAAAGAAAAGTTAAAAATAATTTAAGATTTTGTGTTTTTCATTTATACAGTTTGATCCACTTCAAAATAAAGTTGTTGTTTTTTTAAAACAGTAACCTTATTGTGTAAAACTTATGTAAAGTATGAGATACGGGATGGACTTTCATAGAAATATGTCAGAAACCAATTTGTGATACGTTGTTAAAAATAATTATTTCAGGTAATAAGGTTTAAAGACACATTAATCTGGTTACATTACAGGACTTAACATAGTGACAAAGCCTTGGACTCATGGCCTTGCGTCTACCTGATACTTTATTTTGTTGTTCACTGCCAACAAAAGTGTGGAGAGTGCAGTCACTATAGTAGTAATGGACTGGACTACGCTGAGCCCATGACGAAAATACATGTAAGCCTGGAGACTATCTATAATATAAAAGCCTAGCGGCGTGTGTTAGTGTGTGTGTGTGTAAAAAACTATTTTCTCAGAAAGGGCTCATCCAATTGACCTGAAATTTGGTATACTGACATTATTTGACAAAAAAAATTAGAATAGTGAAGTCAGTTGACTTCCATCATCCCCCCTTCCCCCCGTGGTAGGGGTAGTAAAGGCTAATCCAATTGACCTGAAATTTGGTATACTGACATTATTTGACAAAAAAATTAGAATAGTGAAGTCAGTTGACTTCCATCATCCCCCCTTCCCCCCGTGGTAGGGGTAGTAAAGGCTAAATTTACGAGTTGAGGGGTCAAACTCATTTTCGTGAGGTAATTTTACCTCATGAACACACATTAAAAAGGGCGCTTGCGTCGGGAAGTAACGCTCTTCCCCTGAGGAGGCCTGGGCTAGGCCCAAATGCATGACAAGAACCTTTTTAAGACCTTAAGTAGCTTGATTTGACTAGAATGCATGAGTATCATGCACGGGTTAACTTGTTATTAAATAAAGAGAAAGATGGACATTTGACAGTTCCATGTCTGGGTTCTTTTTAATCGGAGAAGACTTGTATGCAGTGGTCGGCTTGGGTAAACTTTGTAAATAGACCAAAATCAGCCTCAAGTATTATAGCGCAACATTTAATTCAGGTGCTGGATAAGATTAATTTCTGTGCTCATAGCAGCCACAAAAGCAGTTAATACTTGTATGGGAATATGTTTTAGGTTACATTCTATTGCAATATTAATGTTTTTTTTCAATTTCAAGCCATTAGTTCTTAACCTGTAAGTCATTATCTCTGTACATAGTTTATTAAAATATTAACATGTACATTTCAAGTTTAATATACTTGATTATACACAAGAGCTCTGCAAAGTGAGGATCATTTAAACACCTGTTAAAAAAACCCCCTTGATTTAAAACACTTATCCGATTGTATTCTCTGAACCAGAATAATTTTGTCAACATATGAAAATAAATCTTTTCATAAAAACAAAGCACACAACACAGGTAGTTTATAATAACTTTATACATTTTAATAGACATTTGCAGACAAAACTGATGAGAAAAAAAACAAAATAAAAAACATACAAATTTCAAGTCAAGTCAGGAAATGTACAAACCAGGCCTCAATCAATGGGAAACCAACATACATAATGCAATGTAGTAAACCTGTTGCCTACACATCCATTTTGTGAGCAGCCCATCAGTTTAATAGAAACCAGCAAAGCCAATGATTACGAATAAATTGACCAACCACATACTCACGAATATTAGCATTGTCCACAAACTGGCTACCACCAACGTGGGCAAAGTGACGGGTCCTCCTTAAACACTGTGTGCTCTGCATTCTTCCTTAAGCACACTTCATTTTTGTACCTTGAAAAATCTTTCAGGCTAGAGTACGACACATACCAGCCATTACAAAATGAGTCATGTAGTTTAGCAATGCATCAGAACCCTCATGAAAAGATCAAATAAAAACCAAAAGGATTAAAAATTGCCATTCACATAAAACAAAGCAGGACCAGTAATATGATCACACACTTCCAATTTCTGCACAGTTACTTCCTTGGCAGAACTATCCATATGTCACTGCTACAGTTACACTTAACAGATAATAGACAGGTAGTATTTTCGCCAGGCTCAATGACCGACAAATATAAAAATCCGACTTTCACAAAGGTCTCCACCACTAAATTACGTCATTTGTAATGGACAAAGTGCAAATGACGCTTTTAAAGCAGCAATGCCCGGACTCGCTGCCTGTATAATGTAATCCAGGTGGCGGATCTGCCCATTGGCGCTTTGAAAGCGTCATTTGCACTGTGTCCATTACTAGTGAAGTAATTTAGTGTTGGAGACCTTTGTGGAAGTCCAATTTTACATTTGGCGGTCATTGAGCCTCGCGAAAATAGTACCTGTCTATTATCTGTTAAGTGTCATTGGCGCAGTTATAATCTTCATGATTTTCTAAGTGTCGCTCTTATACTCTTCGGTATTGTAATGTCGCTGTATACTGTGTCGGCATTTGGAGAGCGGAAAAAAGACTACCAATAATCACTAGATATTTCCCTAGCTCAGAAAGGGTCTGGACTTGTTCTAGTAATGCTTTCACTTGCCTATCAGTACTAACAGATCCAGTGTAACCTGGATAGAACAGTCACTTGCATAGAAGCAGTTAGTCCTGGCTTACACTGCAAATGAAGTAAAGAAACTGATCTTCAGAACACAACTTCAACACCCTGTAATTTCAGAAAACCTCAGCAAGGATCTCACTTCAAAATAAAGTTGTTGTTTTTTTTAAAAAAAGTAATCTTATTGTGTAAAACTTATGTAAAGTATGAGATACGGAATGGATTTTCATAGAAATATGTCAGAAAGCAATTTGTGATACATTGCTAAAAATGATTACTTCAGGTAGTAAGGCTTAAAGACACATTAATCCGGTTACATTAATGAACTTAACATAGTGACAGCCTTGGACTCATGGCCTTGAGTCTACCTGATACTTTATTTTGTTGTTCACTGCCAACAAAAGTGTGGAGAGTGCAGTCACTATAGTAGTAATGGACTAGACTACACTGAGCCCATGACGAAAATGCATGTAAGCCTGGAGAGTATTAAGTAAAGAGTTAAAATCCGTGTTAAAATTACCGTACTAACGGTAATAGCTGCATTATTCTCACAAGTAACACAGTCCATTGAATTCCCTCTTATATTGCAAAATCTAAACACTTTATTTATACTCCTCCTCCAGCATAATACTTGGGTTACAGATAATAAAGTAACACTCCCCCCCTATCAGAGCTCCATTCTCCACCCCAGTCACACTGTAAATTAATCTCAGCTCATCCCAGGCATATGTTGCTAAGCAAACCTTCCGAGTGTATCTCATCTGGGTCCTAATGACAGGCCACACATTGTCACCAGTTGTGAACAACAATGCCATTGGGGGAAGTTACAATGGGAAGATGTTCACATCTAGTGGGGTGTGACAATCACCTGACAGGAAGTTTCCGTAGTGTAGTGGTTATCACGTTCGCCTCACACGCGAAAGGTCCCCGGTTCGAGACCGGGCGGAAACATGTTTTCTTACTTTTACTTAGTTTAATCTTTCTCAACAAACTTAAACCTCCTTCACCCGATGGAACCCAACACTCCCAACTGTAAACTGATCGCAGGTCATTTAACATCTTGTCTCTCAACTTAGATGAGCCAATCATACTGGGTTACCTAGAGGGGATTCCCAAACCATTGCCAGCCCTCAAATGATGTACAGACAATGAGCCATGGATCTTGAGAACACAACTTCAACACCCTGTAATTTCATAAAACCTCAGCAAGGATCTAGCCAACCCTTAATAATTTTTATATCTTTCTAGATTGTTAATTATGCACCATACATTAGTGATTACAGAGTAGGATCTATGTCTGAGAAGATCTTTGATTGGGAACATGTGACATCCTCAAAGAAAGAAAAGTTAAAAATAATTTAAGATTTTGTGTTTTTCATTTATACAGTTTGATCCACTTCAAAATAAAGTTGTTGTTTTTTTAAAACAGTAACCTTATTGTGTAAAACTTATGTAAAGTATGAGATACGGGATGGACTTTCATAGAAATATGTCAGAAACCAATTTGTGATACGTTGTTAAAAATAATTATTTCAGGTAATAAGGTTTAAAGACACATTAATCTGGTTACATTACAGGACTTAACATAGTGACAAAGCCTTGGAGTCATGGCCTTGCGTCTACCTGATACTTTATTTTGTTGTTCACTGCCAACAAAAGTGTGGAGAGTGCAGTCACTATAGTAGTAATGGACTGGACTACGCTGAGCCCATGACGAAAATACATGTAAGCCTGGAGACTATCTATAATATAAAAGCCTAGCGGCGTGTGTTAGTGTGTGTGTGTGTAAAAAACTATTTTCTCAGAAAGGGCTCATCCAATTGACCTGAAATTTGGTATACTGACATTATTTGACAAAAAAAATTAGAATAGTGAAGTCAGTTGACTTCCATCATCCCCCCTTCCCCCCGTGGTAGGGGTAGTAAAGGCTAAATTTACGAGTTGAGGGGTCAAACTCATTTTCGTGAGGTAATTTTACCTCATGAACACACATTAAAAAGGGCGCTTGCGTCGGGAAGTAACGCTCTTCCCCTGAGGAGGCCTGGGCTAGGCCCAAATGCATGACAAGAACCTTTTTAAGACCTTAAGTAGCTTGATTTGACTAGAATGCATTAGTATCATGCACGGGTTAACTTGTTATTAAATAAAGAGAAGGATGGACATTTGACAGTTCCATGTCTGGGTTCTTTTTAATCGGAGAAGACTTGTATGCAGTGGTCAGCTTGGGTAAACTTTGTAAATAGACCAAAATCAGCCTCAAGTATTATAGCGCAACATTTAATTCAGGTGCTGGATAAGATTAATTTCTGTGCTCATAGCAGCCACAAAAGCAGTTAATACTTGTATGGGAATATGTTTTAGGTTACATTCTATTGCAATATTAATGTTTTTTTTCAATTTCAAGCCATTAGTTCTTAACCTGTAAGTCATTATCTCTGTACATAGTTTATTAAAATATTAACATGTACATTTCAAGTTTAATATACTTGATTATACACAAGAGCTCTGCAAAGTGAGGATCATTTAAACACCTGTTAAAAAAAAACCCCTTGATTTAAAACACTTATCCGATTGTATTCTCTGAACCAGAATAATTTTGTCAACATATGAAAATAAATCTTTTCATAAAAACAAAGCACACAACACAGGTAGTTTATAATAACTTTATACATTTTAATAGACATTTGCAGACAAAACTGATGAGAAAAAAAACAAAATAAAAAACATACAAATTTCAAGTCAAGTCAGGAAATGTACAAACCAGGCCTCAATCAATGGGAAACCAACATACATAATGCAATGTAGTAAACCTGTTGCCTACACATCCATTTTGTGAGCAGCCCATCAGTTTAATAGAAACCAGCAAAGCCAATGATTACGAATAAATTGACCAACCACATACTCACGAATATTAGCATTGTCCACAAACTGGCTACCACCAACGTGGGCAAAGTGACGGGTCCTCCTTAAACACTTTGTGCTCTGCATTCTTCCTTAAGCACACTTCATTTTTGTACCTTGAAAAATCTTTCAGGCTAGAGTACGACACATACCAGCCATTACAAAATGAGTCATGTAGTTTAGCAATGCATCAGAACCCTCATGAAAAGATCAAATAAAAACCAAAAGGATTAAAAATTGCCATTCACATAAAACAAAGCAGGACCAGTAATATGATCACACACTTCCAATTTCTGCACAGTTACTTCCTTGGCACAACTTTCCATATGTCACTGCTACAGTTACACTTAACAGATAATAGACAGGTAGTATTTTCGCCAGGCTCAATGACCGACAAATATAAAAATCCAACTTTCACAAAGGTCTCCACCACTAAATTACGTCATTTGTAATGGACAAAGTGCAAATGACGCTTTTAAAGCAGCAATGCCCGGACTCGCTGCCTGTATAATGTAATCCAGGTGGCGGATCTGCGCATTGGCGCTTTGAAAGCGTCATTTGCACTGTGTCCATTACTAGTGAAGTAATTTAGTGTTGGAGACCTTTGTGGAAGTCCAATTTTACATTTGGCGGTCATTGAGCCTCGCGAAAATAGTACCTGTCTATTATCTGTTAAGTGTCATTGGCGCAGTTATAATCTTCATGATTTTCTAAGTGTCGCTCTTATACTCTTCGGTATTGTAATGTCGCTGTATACTGTGTCTGCATTTGGAGAGCGGAAAAAAGACTACCACCGATCACTACATATTTCCCTAGCTCAGAAAGGGTCTGGACTTGTTCTAGTAATGCTTTCACTTGTCTATCAGTACTAACAGATCCAGTGTAACCTGGATAGAACAGTCACTTGCATAGAAGCAGTTAGTCCTGGCTTACACTGCAAATGAAGTAAAGAAACTGATCTTCAGAACACAACTTCAACACCCTGTAATTTCAGAAAACCTCAGCAAGGATCTCACTTCAAAATAAAGTTGTTTTTTTTTTTTAAAAAGTAATCTTATTGTGTAAAACTTATGTAAAGTATGAGATACGGAATGGATTTTCATAGAAATATGTCAGAAAGCAATTTGTGATACATTGTTAAAAATGATTACTTCAGGTAGTAAGGCTTAAAGACACATTAATCCGGTTACATTAATGAACTTAACATAGTGACAGCCTTGGACTCATGGCCTTGAGTCTACCTGATACTTTATTTTGTTGTTCACTGCCAACAAAAGTGTGGAGAGTGCAGTCACTATAGTAGTAATGGACTAGACTACACTGAGCCCATGACGAAAATGCATGTAAGCCTGGAGAGTATTAAGTAAAGAGTTAAAATCCGTGTTAAAATTACCGTACTAACGGTAATAGCTGCATTATTCTCACAAGTAACACAGTCCATTGAATTCCCTCTTATATTGCAAAATCTAAACACTTTATTTATACTCCTCCTCCAGCATAATACTTGGGTTACAGATAATAAAGTAACACTCCACCCCTATCAGAGCTCCATTCTCCACCCCAGTCACACTGTAAATTAATCTCAGCTCATCCCAGGCATATGTTGCTAAGCAAACCTTCCGAGTGTATCTCATCTGGGTCCTAATGACAGGCCACACATTGTCACCAGTTGTGAACAACAATGCCATTGGGGGAAGTTACAATGGGAAGATGTTCACATCTAGTGTGGTGTGACAATCACCTGACAGGAAGTTTCCGTAGTGTAGTGGTTATCACGTTCGCCTCACACGCGAAAGGTCCCCAGTTCGAGACCGGGCGGAAACATGTTTTCTTGCTTTTACTTAGTTTAATCTTTCTCAACAAACTTAAACCTCCGTCACCCGATGGAACCCAACACTCCCAACTGTAAACTGATCGCAGGTCATTTAACATCTTGTCTCTCAACTTAGATGAGCCAATCATACTGGGTTACCTAGAGGGGATTCCCAAACCAATGCCAGCCCTCAAATGATGTACAGACAATGAGCGATGGATCTTGAGAACACAACTTCAACACCCTGTAATTTCATAAAACCTCAGCAAGGATCTAGCCAACCCTTAATAATTTTTATATCTTTCTAGATTGTTACTTATGCAGCATACATTAGTGATTACAGAGTAGGATCTATGTCTGAGCAGATCTTTGATTGGGAACATGTGATATCCTCAAAGAAAGAAAAGTTAAAAATAATTTAAGATTTTGTGTTTTTCATATACACAGTTTGATCCACTTCAAAATAAAGTTGTTGTTTTTTTAAAACAGTAACCTTATTGTGTAAAACTTATGTAAAGTATGAGATACGGGATAGACTTTCATAGAAATATGTCAGAAAGCAATTTGTGATACGTTGTTAAAAATAATTATTTCAGGTAGTAAGGTTTAAAGACACATTAATACGGTTACATTACGGGACTTAACATAGTGAGAAAGCTTTGGACTCATGGCCTTGAGTCTACCTGATACTTTATTTTGTTGTTCACTGCAAACTAAAGCTGGGTACACACTACACTGTTTTCGTCCAATAATCGGCTCAAACAGCCGACATACGACCGCTCGTCCAAAAGTCGGGTCAGTTTTTACAGTGACACGATGGTCGAAAGTCTGCCCAAATGGACTATTATCGCCTCATTTGGTTGGTCGTACCGTTTAATATTTTCGGTCCAATCTCGTTTCCCCTGTGTAGTGTGTATAAACTTCCGATCGATCCACGACAATCCTCCGGTACTTCCTCGACCTGGGGGGCGTGTGTATGTTAATTTTTTATGTCAATCCCAGTCCCACATGGTGCAGAATCCGCACATCACTGTGTTTTGTATCGATGTATATTGCACCTGTCTGGCTGCAGACCATTACACTTGTGTAAAGCACGTGTGTTATTACCCTTTGCGTCTATGTCAGCAATGTATTCATATTTACTCTTTATACACTTATACCTTTATAACCTATTAAAGTTATATTAACCTTTATTAACTTATAATCGTGAAGTACTCAGAATAAACCACACAGTGTTCTAGCAACATTTTTATTGCTGGAAAAGGTACAAAAATTTTAACACACATAGAAAGATCCGCATGAGAAGTGAGCGCGCCCATACCAATCAGAGAGCTGAATACTGCAGAGTATTATTTTTAGTATTTAGTATAAAGGTGCTACTGGTTTGTGGCAGAACAGGTCTTGATGTCGTTTCTATTCCCTTTGATTTCTTTATCTACGAAACAAGGAAATAAAAAATGTTTATCATTTAACTTCTATATCTGTAATTTATATTCAACGACATAAATACTCTCATTTTCTCACCTTGCACACTGCTCGAGATCAGTTTATATTTTGGTCCCTGTGGCGAAATCGCAATAATAGTGGGCTTAACCTCTGTACATTCTGGAAAACAGGCTCCATTTTGGTTATTATAACAGTACAGGTATGTGCCCAAAGCATTTACATGTCTACACATGTTCACTGAAATACCTTCGTGTAGAACTTCTTTAGTATATTTTTCTTTTTTCTTTTCTTTTTAAATTTTTCCTTGTTTGCTAACAGGTGTAACATTAGTGGTATCAGTGGTATCTAAACAGGCCTTCTCACCATTAATTCTTTGTTCTGACATAAAAATTAGGTTATAAATTAGCCTTTTACATTGCTTTATGTGACACTACATCTACACTACAGGTACACTACATGTGCTACTGACCTTTTTCAATGTCGTTGTCGTCCTGGCCCAGTACTTTGACCATCATCTCCACCTCTCTTGGGCTCATTGGATTTGCTCTTTGCTCTTCTTGAGTATCTCCATCCCCCACCTTAACTTTTACAACATTTTTTGGCCCTTCCAGCACCATCTCTGACTCTATCTCCGTCTCCGTCTCCAAAGCTGCAACCCCCACTGACACCTTCTCACTCGCTATCTTCTGACGCTCCTCGGCACCAAACAGGTTCCTCTGTCATTTTATACACTCAGACATGGGCGTTTGTTTCTGCTGTGGACCAATCAGAGATGATGCACGCCGAGAATGGAGCATTCCATTACATACAAAGGGATTTTATTATTAGGGAATATTCATTGCATTCCACTTTAGCAGTTAAATGTTTTTCTAAATTTAATGTATATTACTAAACTTCTATTTTATAGAAATGAATGAAGAGACAGTGTAGTCTTCTCTTTTTAGGCAGCTTTTGGGAGTTAACTATAGCGAAAGCTCTGCCCCTTTATGCTAATGTCTTTGGTATCTCGTACATTTTCCGCAAATGTCGATTCAGTGTGGAAATCATTGCTCACGACAACATGGCTGTAAAAAGTCGCTACTGGGACGTCCGCTCTTCCCTTTATCGTCCTAAACAAGGCTAGTGTGTATGCAGTCCATGGACCGAGCTATCAGACCATCGATCGCATGTAAAATCGCTCAGCATAAAAAGTTGGTCGAAATTTCTGTAGTGTGTACCCAGCTTAAAGTAAGAGTGGAGAGTGCATTCACTATAGTAGTAATGGACTGGACTACGATGAGCCCATGACGATAATGCATATAAGCCTGGAGACTATTATTAAATAAAGAAAAAGATGGAAATTTGAGAGTTCCATGTCTGGGTTCTTTTTAATCGGAGAAGACATGTATGCAGTGGTCGGCTTGGGTAAACTTTGTAAATAAACCAAAATCAGTATCAAGTATTATAGCGCAACATTTAATTCAGGTGCTGGATAAGATTAATTTCTGTGCTCATAGCAGCCGCAAAAGTAGTTAATACTTGTATGGGAATGAGTTTTAGGTTACACTCTATTAATTAACTCCATATTAATGTTGTTTGTTTTCAATGTTAAGCCATTAGTTCTTAACCTGTAAGTTATTATCTCTGTACGTACTTAACAAGTACATTTCAAGATAAAATTACTTGATTAAACACAAGAGCTCTGCAAAGTGAGGATGATTTGAACTCCAGTTAAAAAAAACCCTTGATTTAAAACACTTATCGGATTGAATTCTCTGAACCCGAATAGTTTTTTCAACACATGAAAATAAATCATTTCATAAAAACAAAGCACACAACACAGGTATTTTATAATAACTTTATACATTTTAATAGACATTTGCAGACAAAACTGATGAGAAAAAACCCCAAACAAAAAACATACAAATTTCAAGTCAAGTCAGGAAATGTACAAACCAGGCCTCAATCAATGGGAAACCAACATACATAATGCAATGTAGTAAACCTGTTGCCTACACATCCATTTTGTGGGCTGAACCAGTATACAGCCCATCAGTTTAATAGAAACCAGCAAAGCCAATGATTACGAATAAATTGACCAACCACATTCTCACGAATATTAGCATTGGCTACCAGCAACGTGGGCAAAGTGACGGGTTCTCCTTAAACACTCTGTGCTCTGCATTCTTCCTTAAGCGCACTTCATTTTTGTACCTTGAAAAAGGTTTCAGGCTAGAGTACGACACATATCAGCCATTACAAAATGAGTCATGTAGTTTAGCAATGCATCAGAACCCTCATGAAAAGATCAAATAAAAACCAAAAGGATTAAAAAAATTGCCATTCACATAAAACAAAGCAGGAGCAGTAATATGATCACACACTTCCAATTTCATGCACACGATACTTCCTTGGCACAACTATCCATATGTCACTGCTCAGCAGAGCTGCTAACACATAGCCTAACATGCAAAATATAAACAAAAAGTGCTTTAAATAAATATTGCCGGTAACGGAACATACATTTTAGAATAAATCAGTGTAGTAATATAATCACAAAAGGTATACAACAGAATATATGTGCATTCTTGCCATACTGTACTAAAATGGAGCACATTACTACAATTTCTAATTAAGTTTATTGGAAGGTGTATGATTCACACACTATAGAAAAAAAGTAATGACTGTTCTTCGGCATGTAGTACTTAACCACAGCCTGAGACTCGTCTCTGGTGGAGCGGTTAAGTGTGCTGGTCTTGAGGCAGGAATTACTTCCTGAGGTAGATTGCAAGGAGCAACTATTGTCCGTGGGTCGGTTATGGCCATTTGCCTGTTGTGACTGCGGCACAGAATTTTCAGGAAGTTTCCGTAGTGTAGTGGTTATCACGTTCGCCGCGAAAGGTCCCCGGTTCGAAACCGGGCGGAAACATGTTTTTCAGTTTTGTTTTTTTTTATTTATTTCTTTTTCTTTGCAAGCTTATAACCTCTTCCCTAAAAAAAAAAAGAAGTGCCATTTTTTTATTCATTATTGTCCAGTATTCATATTTCTTCACTTTATATGTATTCTATTTTATTTGAAAGCTTAATATTTTCTATTCTGTTTCACAGCTCTCTTTTCCACCTTACATCTTTAACTGAAATTGATTAGTTTCCCCTCATCCAGACTCCTGCCACAAAAACTATCACCTAGTGAGAATAGGTTACTCTTTCACTTTAATGTAACTCCCTGTTACTGTGTGTGTGTGGTTCTGGGATATATGGCATACTTGCCTACTCTCCCGATTTTTGGGGAATCCTTCCGGAAGATTAGGCACCGTCCCAGACCGTGATGGAGGTGGGGCTTAACGATGCAATTTTGCGTCATTAAGCTCCATCCCTGCAATGAAATGCTGTGAAATTTCCCAGCAGTGGGAGGGGCCATGGTGCCACCAAGCACCCTCCAACTGCGTCACATGACCTCTCCTCCAGGATTTCTCTTGGGTGTGGGCATAAGTGTCCAGAAGTTCCCCGTATATGCAGGTTTTACAGCAAAGTCTGTTAAGTGTGGACACAGGTGTTGCATATTGGTGCAATAGTTGTCGCAGTAGTTTGCATGGGGGGGAATTCAATTGACGGAGATACTCGTGATGTATCAGGGCCTGAGCACTATTACCGTTACTACGGTAATTACCACGCTGATTTTTGCTCATATCTCTTAGAGCCACGAGCAGAAATCAGTGTTAAAATTACCGTACTAATTGTAATAGCTCGCAGCCTGCATTATACAAGTAACATGGTTCATTAAATTCCCTCATATATTGCAAAATCTAAACACTTTATTTATACTCCTCCTCCAGCATAATACTTGGGTTACAGATAATAAAGTAACACTCCCCCCCCCCTCCTATCAGAGCTCCATTCTCCAAGCCAGTCACACTGTAAATTAATCTCAGCTCATCCCAGCCATATGTTGCTAAGCAAACCTTCCGAGTGTATCTCATCTGGGTCCTAATGCCAGGCCACACATTGTCACCAGGAGGTGTGAATAACAATGCCATTGGGGGAAGTTACATTAATTTATGTACAGCTGCACCTACATAAAAATGGGAGGATGTTCACATCTAGTGGGGTTTGACAATCACATGATAGGAAGTTTCCGTAGTGTAGTGGTTATCACGTTCACCTAACACGCGAAAGGTCCCCGGTTCAAAACCGGGCGGAAACAGGTTTTCTTACTTTTACTTAGTTTAATCTTTCTCAAGAAGCTTAAACCTCCGTCACCCGATGGAACCCAACACTCCCAACTGTAGACTGATCTCAGGTCATTTAACATCTTATCTCCCAACTTAGATGAGCCAATCATACTGGGAAACCTAGAGGGGATTCCCAACCCATTGCCAGCCCTCAAATTATGTACAGACAATGAGCCATGGACTTGGACTAGCTCCCCCTGCACCCATACTTCTTCAGCATGGGAACTCAGGGCGGTGTACGAATCAGTGCCCAGAAGTCAGAGGAGGTTCAACTGTACCAGGTGGGAATTACTGTTCCTTCTGAACGGTCACATTTGAGAAAGGAGGAAGACGCTATCCTTCACTGTTGCTCTCTGTGCTCCTAGGAAAGCCTCCAGGACTTTTACAACAGTGTGTGCCCCGCCTAGGGTGCAAGTCCTAAGTCCTAATCCTCATAACAGTATTGGAGGAAAAGGGTATATGCCCCGAGAGCACAGCACTGGTGTGCCACGTTACCTGGGCAGCCACAGGAGCACTCTTGAGACCGTGTCCAACCATGCATTGTAATAGATATCATTACGGGTGTGGTATGTTTGTTTTGCTCTCTAAATGCAGAAACAGCATACAGCGACATTACAATACCGAAGAGTATAAGAGCGACACTTAGAAAATCTCGAAGATTATAACTGCGCCAGTGATACACTTAACAGATAATAGACAGGTACTATTTTCGCCAGGCTCTCCATAATGAATAACAATGCCATTGGGGGAAGTTACATTAATGTATGTACAGCTGCACCTACATAAAAATGGGAGGATGTTCACATCTAGTGGGGTGTGACAGTCACATGACAGGAAGTTTCCGTAGTGTAGTGGTTATCACGTTCGCCTAACACGCGAAAGGTCCCCGGTTCGAGACCGGGCGGAAACATGTTTTTCGGTTTTATTTTTTTAAAATTATTTCTCTTTCTTTGCAAGCTTATAACCTCTTCCCTAAAAAAAAAAAAGAAGTGCCATTTTTTAATTCATTATTGTCCAGTATTCATATTTCTTCACTTTATATGTATTCTATTTTATTTGAAAGCTTAATATTTTCTATTCTGCTTCACAGCTCTTTTTTCCACCTTAAATCTTTAACTGAAATTGATTAGTTTCCCCTCATCCAAACTCCTGCCACAAAAGCTATCACCTAGTGAGAATAGGTTACTCTTTCACTTTAATGTAACTCCCTGTTACTGTGTGTATGTGGTTCTGGGATATATGGCATACTTGCCTACTCTCCCGAATTTTAGGGCATCCTTCCGGAAGATTAGGCACCGTCCCAGACTGTGATGGAGGTGGGGCTTAATGATACAATATTGCGTCATTAAGCTCTGCCCCTATGAAATGCCGTGAAATTTCCCAGCAGTGGGAAGGATCATGGTGCCACCACACACCCTGAAAGTAACGCGGCCTGTGCACTATTACCGTTACTACGGTAATTTGCACGCTGATTTTTGCTCACATCTCTTATAGCCACGAGCAGAAATCTGTGTTAAAATTACCGTACTAACGGTAATAGCTGCATTACTCTCACAAGTAACACGGCCCATTGAATTCCCTCTTATATTGCAAAATCTAAACACTTTATTTATACTCCTCCTCCAGCATAATACTTGGGTTACAGATAATAAAGTAACACTCACCCTATCAGATCTCCATTCTCCACCCCAGTCACACTGTAAGCTAATCTCTGCCATATGTTGCTAAGCAAACATTCCAAGTGTATCTCATCTGGGTCCTAATGCCAGGCCACACATTGTCACCAGGAGGTGTGAACAACAATGCCATTGGGGGAAGTTACATTAATGTATGTACAGCTGCACATACATAAAAATGGGAGGATGTTCACATCTAGTGGGGTGTGACATGAACAAAACAGGAAGTTTCCGTAGTGTAGTGGTTATCACGTTCGCCTAACACGCGAAAGGTCCCCGGTTCGAGACCGGGCGGAAACATGTTTTCTTACTTTTGCTAATTTTAATCTTTCTCAACAAGCTTAAACCTCCGTCACCCGATGGAACCCAACTGTAGACTGATCTCAGGTCATTTAACATCTTATCTCCCAACTTAGATGAGCCAATCATACTGGGAAACCTAGAGGGGATTCCCAACCCATTGCCAGCCCTCAAATTATGTACAGACAATGAGCCATGGACTTGGACTAGCTCCCCCTGCACCCATACTTCTTCAGCATGGGAACTCAGGGCGGTGTACGAATCAGTGCCCAGAAGTCAGAGGAGGTTCAACTGTACCAGGTGGGAATTACTGTTCCTTTTGAACGGTCACATTTGAGAAAGAAGGAAGACGCTATCCTTCACTGTTGCTCTCTATGCTCCTAGGAAAGCCTCTAGGACTTTTACACCAGTGTGTGCCCCGCCTAGGGTGCAAGTCCTAAGTCCTAATCCTCATAACAGTATTGGAGGAAAAGGGTATATGCCCTGAGAGCACAGCACTGGTGTGCCACGTTACCTGGGAAGCCACAGGAACACTCTTGAGACCGTGTCCAACCATGCATTGTAATAGATATCATTACGGGTGTGGTATGTTTGTTTGGCTCTCTAAATGCAGACACAGCATACAGCAACATTACAATACCAAAGAGTATAAGAGCGACACTTAGAAGATCACGAAGATTACAACTGCACCAATGATACAGTTAATAGACAGGTACTATTTTCGCCAGGCTCAATGACCAGCAAATGTAAAATCCGACTTTCACAAAGGTCTCCACCACTAAATTATGTCACTTGTAATGGACACAGTGCAAATGACACTTTTGAAGCAGCAATGCCCGGACTCGCTGCCTGTATAATATAATCCAAGCGCGGGTCCGCCCATTGCTTTGAAAAGCATCATTTGCACTGTGTCCACTGGCGAAAATAGTACCTGTGTATCATCTTTTACGTGTACATTTTATCATAGGCGCAGTCATAATCTTCATGATTTTCTAAGTGTCGCTCTTATACTCTTCGGTATTGTAATGTCACTGTATGCTGTGTCGGCATTTGGAGAGCTGTAAAAAAGACTACCACTGATCACTACATATTTCCCTAGTTTAGAAAGGGTCTGGACTGTTCTAGCAATGCTTTCCCTTGCCTATCAGTACTAACAGATCCAGTGTAACCTGGATATAACAGTCAGGACTAACCGCTTATATGCAAGTGACTTACACTGCAAAATGAAGTAAAAAAAAAACAAAAACTAATTTTCAACTTCAACACCCTGTAATTTTATAAAACCCCAGCAAGGATCTAGCCAACCCTTAAACAAGAAAATTTAAAATCAAATGAATAAAAAACAAATTCACCTGGTATTTCATAGCCCATTTCCTGTCCCCAACCTATCAAGCTAACATTACCCTCCATAACAAAATCCTGCAAACTTTTTTTATATGTTTCCAGATTGTTACTTATGCAGCATACATTAGTGATTACAGAGTAGGATCTATGTCTGAGCAGATCTTTAATTGGGAACATGTGACATCCTCAAAGAAAGATAAGTTAAAGATTATTTAAGATTTTGTGTTTTTCATATATAGTTTGATCCACTTCAAAATAAAGTTGTTGGTTCTTTTTAAAAAGTAATCTTATTGTGTAAAACTTATGTAAAGTATGAGATACGGGATGGACTTTCATAGAAATGTCAGAAAGCAATTTGTGATACGTTGCTAAAAATGATTATTTCCGTGGAGAGTGCAGTCACTATAGTAGTAATGGACTGGACTACACTGAGCCCATGACGAAAATGCATGTAAGCCTGGAGACTATTATTAAATAAAGAGTTAAAATCTGTGTTAAAATTCCATACTAAGAGTGATAGATGCATTACTCTCACAAGTAACATGGCCCATTGAATTCCCTCTTATATTGCAGAATCTAAACACTCTATTTATACTCCTGCTCCAGCATAATACTTGGGTTACAGATAATAAAGTAACACCCCCCCCCCCCCCTATCAGAGCTCCATTCTCCACCCCAGTGAGACTCTAAGCCAGTGGTTCCCAAACTGTGTGCCGCAGCCCCCTGGGGTGCCGTGGCGATCTCAAAGGGGTACCAGCGGCCGGGGCAGGTGATAAGCAAGGCAGGGGACTACTTTTTTAATTATTTTTGCTTAGGGGTGCCTTGAAAACATTATGGAGAGCCTAAGGGTGCCTCGAACTGAGAAAGTTTGAAATCCACTGCTCTAAGCTAATCTCAGCTCATACCAGCCATATGTTGCTAAGCAAACATTCCCATTGTATCTCATCTGGGTCCTAACGCCAGGCCACACATTGTCACCAGGAGGTGTGAACAACAATGGAAGTTACATTAATGTATGTACAGCTGCACCTACATAAAAATGGGAGGATGTTCACATCTGGTGGGGTGTGACAATCACATGACAGGAAGTTTCCGTAGTGTAGTGGTTATCACGTTCGCCTCACACGCGAAAGGTCCCCGGTTCGAAACCGGGCGGAAACATGTTTTCTTACTTTTACTTAGTTTAATCTTTCTCAACAAACTTAAACCTCCTTCACCCGATGGAACCCAACACTCCCAACTGTAAACTGATCGCAGGTCATTTAACATCTTATATCTCAACTTAGGTGAGCCAATCATACTGGGTCACCTACAGGGGTTTCCCAAACCATTGTCAGCCCTCAAATGATGTACAGACAATGAGCGATAGATCTTGAGAACACAACTTCAACACCCTGTAATTTCATAAAACCTCAGCAAGGATCTTGCCAACCCTTAATAATTTTTATATCTTTCTAGATTCTTACTTATGCAGCATACATTGGTGATTACAGAGTAGGATCTATGTCATACCAGCCATATGTTGCTAAGCAAACATTCCCATTGTATCTCATCTGGGTCCTAATGCCAGGCCACACATTGTCACCAGGAGGTGTGAATAACAATGACATTGGGGGAAGTTAGATTAATTTATGTACAGCTGCACCTACATAAAAATGGGAGGATGTTCACATCTAGTGGGGTGTGACAATCACATGACAGGAAGTTTCCGTAGTGTAGTGGTTATCACATTCGCCTAACACGCGAAAGATCCCCGGTTTGAGATCGGGCGGAAACAGGTTTTCTTACTTTTACTTAGTTTAATCTTTCTCAAGAAGCTTAAACCTCCGTCACCCGATGGAACCCAACACTCCCAACTGTAGACTGATCTTAGGTCATTTAACATCTTATCTCCCAACTTAGATGAGCCAGTCATACTGGAAAACCTAGAGGGGATTCCCAACCCATTGCCAGCCCTCAAATTATGTACAGACAATGATCCATGAACTTGGGCTAGCTCCCCCTGCACCCATACTTCTTCAGCATGGGAACTCAGGGCGGTGTATAAAACAGTGCCCAGAAGTCAGAGGAGGTTCAACTGTACCAGGTGGGAATTACTGTTCCTTTTGAACGGTCACATTTGAGAAAGGAGGAAGACGCTATTCTTCACTGTTGCTCTCTATGCTCCTAGGAAAGCCTCTAGGACTTTTACACCAGTGTGTGCCCCGCCTAGGGTGCAAGTCCTAAGTCCTAATCCTCATAACAGTATTGGAGGAAAAGGGTATATGCCCTGAGAGCACAGCACTGGTGTGCCACGTTACCTGAGAAGCCACAGGAACACTCTTGAGACCGTGTCCAACCATGCATTGTGATAGATATCATTACGGGTGTGGTATGTTTGTTTGGCTCTCTAAATGCAGACACAGCATACAGCAACATTACAATACCAAAGAGTATAAGAGCGACACTTAGAAGATCACGAAGATTACAACTGCACCAATGATACAGATAATAGACAGGTACTATTTTCGCCAGGCTCAATGACCAGCAAATGTAAAATCCGACTTTCACAAATGTCTCTACCACTAAATTATGTCACTTGTAATGGACACAGTGCAAATGACACTTTTCAAGCAGCAATACCCGGACTCGCTGCCTGTATAATATAATCCAAGCGGCGGGTCCGCCCATTGCTTTGAAAAGCATCATTTGCACTGTGTCCACTGGCGAAAATAGTACCTGTCTATCATCTGTTACGTGTACATTTTATCATAGGCGCAGTCATAATCTTCATGATTTTCTAAGTGTCGCTCTTATACTCTTCGGTATTGTAATGTCGCTGTATGCTGTGTCTGCATTTGGAGAGCTGTAAAAAAGACTACCACCGATCACTACATATTTCCCTAGCTCAGAAAGGGTCTGGACTGTTCTAGTAATGCTTTCCCTTGCCTATCAGTACTAACAGATCCAGTGTAACCTGGATATAACAGTCAGGACTAACCGCTTATATGCAAGTGACTTACACTGCAAAATGAAGTAAAAAAAAAACAAAAACTAATTTTCAACTTCAACACCCTGTAATTTTATAAAACCCCAGCAAGGATCTAGCCAACCCTTAAACAAGAAAATTTAAAATCAAATGAATAAAAAACAAATTCACCTGGTATTTCATAGCCCATTTCCTGTCCCCAACCTATCAAGCTAACATTACCCTCCATAACAAAATCCTGCAAACTTTTTTTATATGTTTCCAGATTGTTACTTATGCAGCATACATTAGTGATTAAAGAGTAGGATCTATGTCTGAGCAGATCTTTAATTGGGAACATGTGACATCCTCAAAGAAAGATAAGTTAAAAATTATTTAAGATTTTGTGTTTTTCATATACAGTTTGATCCACTTCAAAATAAAGTTGTTGGTTCTTTTTAAAAAGTAATCTTATTGTGTAAAACTTATGTAAAGTATGAGATACGGGATGGACTTTCATAGAAATGTCAGAAAGCAATTTGTGATACGTTGCTAAAAATGATTATTTCCGTGGAGAGTGCAGTCACTATAGTAGTAATGGACTGGACTACACTGAGCCCATGACGAAAATGCATGTAAGCCTGGAGACTATTATTAAATAAAGAGTTAAAATCTGTGTTAAAATTCCAAAATGGGAGGATGTTCACATCTAGTGGGGTGTGACAATCACCTGACAGGAAGTTTCCGTAGTGTAGTGGTTATCACGTTCGCCTAACACGCGAAAGGTCCCCGGTTCGAGACCGGACGGAAACATCTTTTCTTACTTTTACTTAGTTTAATCTTTCTCAACAAACTTAAACCTCCTTCACTCGATGGAACCCAACACTCCCAACTGTAAACTGATCGCAGTTCATTTAACATCTTATCTCTCAACTTAGATGAGCCAATCATACTGGGTCACCTACAGGGGATTCCCAAACCATTGTCAGCCCTCAAATGATGTACAGACAATGAGCGATGGATCTTGAGAACACAACTTCAACACCCTGTAATTTCATAAAACCTCAGCAAGGATCTTGCCAACCCTTAATAATTTTTATATCTTTCTATATTCTTACTTATGCAGCATACATTGGTGATTACAGAGTAGGATCTATGTCTGAGCAGATCTTTGATTGGGAACATGTGACATCCTCAAAGAAAGAAAAGTTAAAAATAATTTAAGATTTTGTGTTTTTCATTTATACAGTTTGATCCACTTCAAAATAAAGTTGTTTTTTTTAAAAAAAAAGTTATCTTATTGTGTAAAACTTATGTAAAGTATGAGATACGGGATGGACTTTTATAGAAATATGTCAGAAAGCAATTTGTGATACGTTGTTAAAAATGATTATTTCCGTGGAGAGTGCAGTCACTATAGTAGTAATGGACTGGACTACACTGAGCCCATGACGAAAATGCGTGTAAGCCTGGAGACTATTATTAAATAAAGAGTTAAAATCTGTGTTAAAATTCCATACTAAGAGTGATAGATGCATTACTCTCACAAGTAACATGGCCCATTGAATTCCCTCTTATATTGCAGAATCTAAACACTTTATTTATACTCCTCCTCCAGCATAATACTTGGGTTACAGATAATAAAGTAACACCCCCCCCCCCCCTATCAGAGCTCCATTCTCCACCCCAGTGAGACTCTAAGCCAGTGGTTCCCAAACTGTGTGCCGCAGCCCCCTGGGGTGCCGTGGCGATCTCAAAGGGGTACTAGCGGTCGGGGCAGGTAATAAGCAAGGCACGGGACTACTTTTTTAATTATTTTTGCTTAGGGGTGCCTTGAAAACATTATGGAGAGCCTAAGGGTGCCTCGAACTGAGAAAGTTTGAAATCCACTGCTCTAAGCTAATCTCAGCTCATACCAGCCATATGTTGCTAAGCAAACATTCCAAGTGTATCTCATCTGGGTCCTAATGCCAGGCCACACATTGTCACCAGGAGGTGTGAATAACAATGCCATTGGGGGAAGTTAGATTAATTTATGTACAGCTGCACCTACATAAAAATGGGAGGATGTTCACATCTAGTGGGGTGTGACAATCACATCACAGGAAGTTTCCGTAGTGTAGTGGTTATCACGTTCCCCTAACACGCGAAAGGTCCCCGGTTTGAGACCGGGCGGAAACATGTTTTCTTACTTTTACTTAGTTTAATCTTTCTCAACAAACTTAAACCTCCTTCACCCGATGGAACCCAACACTCCCAACTGTAGACTGATATCAGGTCATTTAACATCTTATCTCTCAACTTAGATGAGCCAATCATACTGGGTCACCTACAGGGGATTCCCAACCCATTGTCAGCCCTCAAATGATGTACAGACAATGAGCGATAGATCTTGAGAACACATTTTTTAACACCCTGTAATTTCATAAAACCTCAGCAAGGATCTTGCCAACCCTTAATAATTGTTATATCTTTCTAGATTCTTACTTATGCAGCATACATTGGTGATTACAGAGTAGGATCTATGTCTGAGCAGATCTTTGATTGGGAACATGTGACATCCTCAAAGAAAGAAAAGTTAAAAATAATTTAAGATTTTGTGTTTTTCATATACACAGTTTGATCCACTTCAAAATAAAGTTGTTGTTTTTTTAAAACAGTAATCTTTTTGTGTAAAACTTATGTAAAGTATGAGATACGGGATGGACTTTTATAGAAATATGTCAGAAAGCAATTTGTGATACGTGGTTAAAAATAATTATTTCAGGTAGTAAGGTTTAAAGACACATTAATCCGGTTACATTACGGGACTTAACATAGTGACAAAGCCTTGGACTCATGGCCTTGCGTCTACCTGATACTTTATTTTTTTGTTCACTGCCAACAAAAGTGTGGAGAGTGCAGTCACTATAGTAGTAATGGACTGGACTACGCTGAGCCCATGACGAAAATACATGTAAGCCTGGAGACTATCTATAATATAAAAGCCTAGCGGCGTGTGTTAGTGTGTGTTTGTGTGGAAAAAACTATTTTCTCAGAAAGGGCTCATCCAATTGACCTGAAATTTGGTATACTGACATTATTTGACAAAAAAATTAGAATAGTGAAGTCAGTTGACTGCCATCATCCCCCCTTCTCCCCGTGGTAGGTGTAGTAAAGGCTAAATTTACGAGTTGAGGGGTCAAACTTATTTTCGTGAGGTAATTTTACCTCATGAACACACATTAAAAAGGGCGCTTGCGTCAGGAAGGAACGCTCTTCCCCTGAGGAGGCCTGGGCTAGGCCCAAATGCATGACAAGAACCTTTTTAAGACCTTAAGTAGCTTGATTTGACTAGAATGCATGAGTATCATGCACGGGTTAACTTGTTATTAAATAAAGAGAAAGATGGACATTTGACAGTTCCATGTCTGGGTTCTTTTTAATCGGAGAAGACTTGTATGCAGTGGTCGGCTTGGGTTAACTTTGTAAATAGACCAAAATCAGCCTCAAGTATTATGCGCAACATTTAATTCAGGTGCTGGATAAGATTAATTTCTGTGCTCATAGCAGCCACAAAAGCAGTTAATACTTGTATGGGAATGTGTTTTAGGTTACATTCTATTGCAATATTAATGTTTTTTTTCAATTTCAAGCCATTAGTTCTTAACCTGTAAGTCATTATCTCTGTACATAGTTTATTAAAATATTAACATGTACATTTCAAGTTTAAATTACTTGATTATACACAAGAGCTCTGCAAAGTGAGGATCATTTAAACACCTGTTTAAAAAAAAAACCTTGATTTAAAACACTTATCCAATTGTATTCTCTGAACCAGAATAATTTTGTCAACATATGAAAATAAATCTTTTCATAAAAACAAAGCACACAACACAGGTAGTTTATAATAACTTTATACATTTTAATAGACATTTGCAGACAAAACTGATGAGAAAAAAAACAAAATAAAAAACATACAAATTTCAAGTCAAGTCAGGAAATGTACAAACCAGGCCTCAATCAATGGGAAACCAACATACATAATGCAATGTAGTAAACCTGTTGCCTACACATCCATTTTGTGAGCAGCCCATCAGTTTAATAGAAACCAGCAAAGCCAATGATTACGAATAAATTGACCAACCACATACTCACGAATATTAGCATTGTCCACAAACTGGCTACCACCAACGTGGGCAAAGTGACGGGTCCTCCTTAAACACTGTGTGCTCTGCATTCTTCCTTAAGCACACTTCATTTTTGTACCTTGAAAAATCTTTCAGGCTACAGTACGACACATACCAGCCATTACAAAATGAGTCATGTAGTTTAGCAATGCATCAGAACCCTCATGAAAAGATCAAATAAAAACCAAAAGGATTAAAAATTGCCATTCACATAAAACAAAGCAGGACCAGTAATATGATCACACTCTTCCAATTTCTGCACAGTTACTTCCTTGGCACAACTTTCCATATGTCACTGCTACAGTTACACTTAACAGATAATAGACAGGTACTATTTTCGCCAGGCTCAATGACCGACAAATATAAAAATCCGACTTTCACAAAGGTCTCCACCACTAAATTACGTCATTTGTAATGGACAAAGTGCAAATGACGCTTTTAAAGCAGCAATGCCCGGACTCGCTGCCTGTATAATGTAATCCAGGTGGCGGATCTGCCCATTGGCGCTTTGAAAGCGTCATTTGCACTGTGTCCATTACTAGTGAAGTAATTTAGTGTTGGAGACCTTTGTGGAAGTCCAATTTTACATTTGGCGGTCATTGAGCCTCGCGAAAATAGTACCTGTCTATTATCTGTTAAGTGTCATTGGCGCAGTTATAATCTTCATGATTTTCTAAGTGTCGCTCTTATACTCTTCGGTATTGTAATGTCGCGGTATACTGTGTCGGCATTTGGAGAGCGGAAAAAAGACTACCACCGATCACTACATATTTCCCTAGCTCAGAAAGGGTCTGGACTTGTTCTAGTAATGCTTTCACTTGCCTATCAGTACTAACAGATCCAGTGTAACCTGGATAGAACAGTCACTTGCATAGAAGCAGTTAGTCCTGGCTTACACTGCAAATGAAGTAAAGAAACTGATCTTCAGAACACAACTTCAACACCCTGTAATTTCAGAAAACCTCAGCAAGGATCTCACTTCAAAATAAAGTTGTTGTTTTTTTTAAAAAAAGTAATCTTATTGTGTAAAACTTATGTAAAGTATGAGATACGGAATGGATTTTCATAGAAATATGTCAGAAAGCAATTTGTGATACATTGCTAAAAATGATTACTTCAGGTAGTAAGGCTTAAAGACACATTAATCCGGTTACATTAATGAACTTAACATAGTGACAGCCTTGGACTCATGGCCTTGAGTCTACCTGATACTTTATTTTGTTGTTCACTGCCAACAAAAGTGTGGAGAGTGCAGTCACTATAGTAGTAATGGACTAGACTACACTGAGCCCATGACGAAAATGCATGTAAGCCTGGAGAGTATTAAGTAAAGAGTTAAAATCCGTGTTAAAATTACCGTACTAACGGTAATAGCTGCATTATTCTCACAAGTAACACAGTCCATTGAATTCCCTCTTATATTGCAAAATCTAAACACTTTATTTATACTCCTCCTCCAGCATAATACTTGGGTTACAGATAATAAAGTAACACTCCCCCCCTATCAGAGCTCCATTCTCCACCCCAGTCACACTGTAAATTAATCTCAGCTCATCCCAGGCATATGTTGCTAAGCAAACCTTCCGAGTGTATCTCATCTGGGTCCTAATGACAGGCCACACATTGTCACCAGTTGTGAACAACAATGCCATTGGGGGAAGTTACAATGGGAAGATGTTCACATCTAGTGGGGTGTGACAATCACCTGACAGGAAGTTTCCGTAGTGTAGTGGTTATCACGTTCGCCTAACACGCGAAAGGTCCCCGGTTCGAGACCGGGCGGAAACATGTTTTCTTACTTTTACTTAGTTTAATCTTTCTCAACAAACTTAAACCTCCTTCACCCGATGGAACCCAACACTCCCAACTGTAAACTGATCGCAGGTCATTTAACATCTTGTCTCTCAACTTAGATGAGCCAATCATACTGGGTTACCTAGAGGGGATTCCCAAACCAATGCCAGCCCTCAAATGATGTACAGACAATGAGCCATGGATCTTGAGAACACAACTTCAACACCCTGTAATTTCATAAAACCTCAGCAAGGATCTAGCCAACCCTTAATAATTTTTATATCTTTCTAGATTGTTAATTATGCAGCATACATTAGTGATTACAGAGTAGGATCTATGTCTGAGAAGATCTTTGATTGGGAACATGTGACATCCTCAAAGAAAGAAAAGTTAAAAATAATTTAAGATTTTGTGTTTTTCATTTATACAGTTTGATCCACTTCAAAATAAAGTTGTTGTCTTTTTAAAACAGTAACCTTATTGTGTAAAACTTATGCAAAGTATGAGATACGGGATGGACTTTCATAGAAATATGTCAGAAACCAATTTGTGATACATTGTTAAAAATAATTATTTCAGGTAATAAGGTTTAAAGACACATTAATCTGGTTACATTACAGGACTTAACATAGTGACAAAGCCTTGGACTCATGGCCTTGCGTCTACCTGATACTTTATTTTGTTGTTCACTGCCAACAAAAGTGTGGAGAGTGCAGTCACTATAGTAGTAATGGACTGGACTACGCTGAGCCCATGACGAAAATGCATGTAAGCCTGGAGACTATCTATAATATAAAAGCCTAGCGGCGTGTGTTAGTGTGTGTGTGTGTGTAAAAAACTATTTTCTCAGAAAGGGCTCATCCAATTGACCTGAAATTTGGTATACTGACATTATTTGACAAAAAAATTAGAATAGTGAAGTCAGTTGACTTCCATCATCCCCCCTTCCCCCCGTGGTAGGGGTAGTAAAGGCTAAATTTACCAGTTGAGGGGTCAAACTCATTTTCGTGAGGTAATTTTACCTCATGAACACACATTAAAAAGGGCGCTTGTGTCGGGAAGTAACGCTCTTCCCCTGAGGAGGTCTGGGCTAGGCCCAAATGCATGACAAGAACCTTTTTAAGACCTTAAGTAGCTTGATTTGACTAGAATGCATGAGTATCATGCACGGGTTAACTTGTTATTAAATAAAGAGAAGGATGGACATTTGACAGTTCCATGTCTGGGTTCTTTTTAATCGGAGAAGACTTGTATGCAGTGGTCAGCTTGGGTAAACTTTGTAAATAGACCAAAATCAGCCTCAAGTATTATAGCGCAACATTTAATTCAGGTGCTGGATAAGATTAATTTCTGTGCTCATAGCAGCCACAAAAGCAGTTAATACTTGTATGGGAATATGTTTTAGGTTACATTCTATTGCAATATTAATGTTTTTTTTCAATTTCAAGCCATTAGTTCTTAACCTGTAAGTCATTATCTCTGTACATAGTTTATTAAAATATTAACATGTACATTTCAAGTTTAATATACTTGATTATACACAAGAGCTCTGCAAAGTGAGGATCATTTAAACACTTGTTAAAAAAAAAAACCTTGATTTAAAACACTTATCCGATTGTATTCTCTGAACCAGAATAATTTTGTCAACATATGAAAATAAATATTTTCATAAAAACAAAGCACACAACACAGGTAGTTTATAATAACTTTATACATTTTAATAGACATTTGCAGACAAAACTGATGAGAAAAAAAACAAAATAAAAAACATACAAATTTCAAGTCAAGTCAGGAAATGTACAAACCAGGCCTCAATCAATGGGAAACCAACATACATAATGCAATGTAGTAAACCTGTTGCCTACACATCCATTTTGTGAGCAGCCCATCAGTTTAATAGAAACCAGCAAAGCCAATGATTACGAATAAATTGACCAACCACATACTCACGAATATTAGCATTGTCCACAAACTGGCTACCACCAACGTGGGCAAAGTGACGGGTCCTCCTTAAACACTTTGTGCTCTGCATTCTTCCTTAAGCACACTTCATTTTTGTACCTTGAAAAATCTTTCAGGCTACAGTACGACACATACCAGCCATTACAAAATGAGTCATGTAGTTTAGCAATGCATCAGAACCCTCATGAAAAGATCAAATAAAAACCAAAAGGATTAAAAATTGCCATTCACATAAAACAAAGCAGGACCAGTAATATGATCACACACTTCCAATTTCTGCACAGTTACTTCCTTGGCACAACTTTCCATATGTCACTGCTACAGTTACACTTAACAGATAATAGACAGGTACTATTTTCGCCAGGCTCAATGACCGACAAATATAAAAATCCAACTTTCACAAAGGTCTCCACCACTAAATTACGTCATTTGTAATGGACAAAGTGCAAATGACGCTTTTAAAGCAGCAATGCCCGGACTCGCTGCCTGTATAATGTAATCCAGGTGGCGGATCTGCCCATTGGCGCTTTGAAAGCGTCATTTGCACTGTGTCCATTACTAGTGAAGTAATTTAGTGTTGGAGACCTTTGTGGAAGTCCAATTTTACATTTGGCGGTCATTGAGCCTCGCGAAAATAGTACCTGTCTATTATCTGTTAAGTGTCATTGGCGCAGTTATAATCTTCATGATTTTCTAAGTGTCGCTCTTATACTCTTCGGTATTGTAATGTCGCTGTATACTGTGTCGGCATTTGGAGAGCGGAAAAAAGACTACCACCGATCACTACATATTTCCCTAGCTCAGAAAGGGTCTGGACTTGTTCTAGTAATGCTTTCACTTGCCTATCAGTACTAACAGATCCAGTGTAACCTGGATAGAACAGTCACTTGCATAGAAGCAGTTAGTCCTGGCTTACACTGCAAATGAAGTAAAGAAACTGATCTTCAGAACACAACTTCAACACCCTGTAATTTCAGAAAACCTCAGCAAGGATCTCACTTCAAAATAAAGTTGTTGTTTTTTTTTTTAAAAAGTAATCTTATTGTGTAAAACTTATGTAAAGTATGAGATACGGAATGGATTTTCATAGAAATATGTCAGAAAGCAATTTGTGATACATTGTTAAAAATGATTACTTCAGGGAGTAAGGCTTAAAGACACATTAATCCGGTTACATTAATGAACTTAACATAGTGACAGCCTTGGACTCATGGCCTTGAGTCTACCTGATACTTTATTTTGTTGTTCACTGCCAACAAAAGTGTGGAGAGTGCAGTCACTATAGTAGTAATGGACTAGACTACACTGAGCCCATGACGAAAATGCATGTAAGCCTGGAGAGTATTAAGTAAAGAGTTAAAATCCGTGTTAAAATTACCGTACTAACGGTAATAGCTGCATTATTCTCACAAGTAACACAGTCCATTGAATTCCCTCTTATATTGCAAAATCTAAACACTTTATTTATACTCCTCCTCCAGCATAATACTTGGGTTACAGATAATAAAGTAACACTCCCCCCCTATCAGAGCTCCATTCTCCACCCCAGTCACATGGTAAATTAATCTCAGCTCATCCCAGGCATATGTTGCTAAGCAAACCTTCCGAGTGTATCTCATCTGGGTCCTAATGACAGGCCACACATTGTCACCAGTTGTGAACAACAATGCCATTGGGGGAAGTTACAATGGGAAGATGTTCACATCTAGTGGGGTGTGACAATCACCTGACAGGAAGTTTCCGTAGTGTAGTGGTTATCACGTTCGCCTAACACGCGAAAGGTCCCCAGTTCGAGACTGGGCAGAAACATGTTTTCTTACTTTTACTTAGTTTAATCTTTCTCAACAAACTTAAACCTCCTTCACCCGATGGAACCCAACACTCCCAACTGTAAACTGATCGCAGGTCATTTAACATCTTGTCTCTCAACTTAGATGAGCCAATCATACTGGGTTACCTAGAGGGGATTCCCAAACCATTGCCAGCCCTCAAATGATGTACAGACAATGAGCCATGGATCTTGAGAACACAACTTCAACAACCTGTAATTTCATAAAACCTCAGCAAGGATCTAGCCAACCCTTAATAATTTTTATATCTTTCTAGATTGTTAATTATGCACCATACATTAGTGATTACAGAGTAGGATCTATGTCTGAGAAGATCTTTGATTGGGAACATGTGACATCCTCAAAGAAAGAAAAGTTAAAAATAATTTAAGATTTTGTGTTTTTCATTTATACAGTTTGATCCACTTCAAAATAAAGTTGTTGTTTTTTTAAAACAGTAACCTTATTGTGTAAAACTTATGTAAAGTATGAGATACGGGATGGACTTTCATAGAAATATGTCAGAAACCAATTTGTGATACATTGTTAAAAATAATTATTTCAGGTAATAAGGTTTAAAGACACATTAATCTGGTTACATTACAGGACTTAACATAGTGACAAAGCCTTGGACTCATGGCCTTGCGTCTACCTGATACTTTATTTTGTTGTTCACTGCCAACAAAAGTGTGGAGAGTGCAGTCACTATAGTAGTAATGGACTGGACTACGCTGAGCCCATGACGAAAATGCATGTAAGCCTGGAGACTATCTATAATATAAAAGCCTAGCGGCGTGTGTTAGTGTGTGTGTGTGTGTAAAAAACTATTTTCTCAGAAAGGGCTCATCCAATTGACCTGAAATTTGGTATACTGACATTATTTGACAAAAAAATTAGAATAGTGAAGTCAGTTGACTTCCATCATCCCCCCTTCCCCCCGTGGTAGGGGTAGTAAAGGCTAAATTTACGAGTTGAGGGGTCAAACTCATTTTCGTGAGGTAATTTTACCTCATGAACACACATTAAAAAGGGCGCTTGCGTCGGGAAGTAACGCTCTTCCCCTGAGGAGGTCTGGGCTAGGCCCAAATGCATGACAAGAACCTTTTTAAGACCTTAAGTAGCTTGATTTGACTAGAATGCATGAGTATCATGCACGGGTTAACTTGTTATTAAATAAAGAGAAGGATGGACATTTGACAGTTCCATGTCTGGGTTCTTTTTAATCGGAGAAGACTTGTATGCAGTGGTCAGCTTGGGTAAACTTTGTAAATAGACCAAAATCAGCCTCAAGTATTATAGCGCAACATTTAATTCAGGTGCTGGATAAGATTAATTTCTGTGCTCATAGCAGCCACAAAAGCAGTTAATACTTGTATGGGAATATGTTTTAGGTTACATTCTATTGCAATATTAATGTTTTTTTTCAATTTCAAGCCATTAGTTCTTAACCTGTAAGTCATTATCTCTGTACATAGTTTATTAAAATATTAACATGTACATTTCAAGTTTAATATACTTGATTATACACAAGAGCTCTGCAAAGTGAGGATCATTTAAACACTTGTTAAAAAAAAACCCTTGATTTAAAACACTTATCCGATTGTATTCTCTGAACCAGAATAATTTTGTCAACATATGAAAATAAATCTTTTCATAAAAACAAAGCACACAACACAGGTAGTTTATAATAACTTTATACATTTTAATAGACATTTGCAGACAAAACTGATGAGAAAAAAAACAAAATAAAAAACATACAAATTTCAAGTCAAGTCAGGAAATGTACAAACCAGGCCTCAATCAATGGGAAACCAACATACATAATGCAATGTAGTAAACCTGTTGCCTACACATCCATTTTGTGAGCAGCCCATCAGTTTAATAGAAACCAGCAAAGCCAATGATTACGAATAAATTGACCAACCACATACTCACGAATATTAGCATTGTCCACAAACTGGCTACCACCAACGTGGGCAAAGTGACGGGTCCTCCTTAAACACTTTGTGCTCTGCATTCTTCCTTAAGCACACTTCATTTTTGTACCTTGAAAAATCTTTCAGGCTACAGTACGACACATACCAGCCATTACAAAATGAGTCATGTAGTTTAGCAATGCATCAGAACCCTCATGAAAAGATCAAATAAAAACCAAAAGGATTAAAAATTGCCATTCACATAAAACAAAGCAGGACCAGTAATATGATCACACACTTCCAATTTCTGCACAGTTACTTCCTTGGCACAACTTTCCATATGTCACTGCTACAGTTACACTTAACAGATAATAGACAGGTAGTATTTTCGCCAGGCTCAATGACCGACAAATATAAAAATCCAACTTTCACAAAGGTCTCCACCACTAAATTACGTCATTTGTAATGGACAAAGTGCAAATGACGCTTTTAAAGCAGCAATGCCCGGACTCGCTGCCTGTATAATGTAATCCAGGTGGCGGATCTGCCCATTGGCGCTTTGAAAGCGTCATTTGCACTGTGTCCATTACTAGTGAAGTAATTTAGTGTTGGAGACCTTTGTGGAAGTCCAATTTTACATTTGGCGGTCATTGAGCCTCGCGAAAATAGTACCTGTCTATTATCTGTTAAGTGTCATTGGCGCAGTTATAATCTTCATGATTTTCTAAGTGTCGCTCTTATACTCTTCGGTATTGTAATGTCGCTGTATACTGTGTCGGCATTTGGAGAGCGGAAAAAAGACTACCACCGATCACTACATATTTCCCTAGCTCAGAAAGGGTCTGGACTTGTTCTAGTAATGCTTTCACTTGCCTATCAGTACTAACAGATCCAGTGTAACCTGGATAGAACAGTCACTTGCATAGAAGCAGTTAGTCCTGGCTTACACTGCAAATGAAGTAAAGAAACTGATCTTCAGAACACAACTTCAACACCCTGTAATTTCAGAAAACCTCAGCAAGGATCTCACTTCAAAATAAAGTTGTTGTTTTTTTTTTTAAAAAGTAATCTTATTGTGTAAAACTTATGTAAAGTATGAGATACGGAATGGATTTTCATAGAAATATGTCAGAAAGCAATTTGTGATACATTGTTAAAAATGATTACTTCAGGGAGTAAGGCTTAAAGACACATTAATCCGGTTACATTAATGAACTTAACATAGTGACAGCCTTGGACTCATGGCCTTGAGTCTACCTGATACTTTATTTTGTTGTTCACTGCCAACAAAAGTGTGGAGAGTGCAGTCACTATAGTAGTAATGGACTAGACTACACTGAGCCCATGACGAAAATGCATGTAAGCCTGGAGAGTATTAAGTAAAGAGTTAAAATCCGTGTTAAAATTACCGTACTAACGGTAATAGCTGCATTATTCTCACAAGTAACACAGTCCATTGAATTCCCTCTTATATTGCAAAATCTAAACACTTTATTTATACTCCTCCTCCAGCATAATACTTGGGTTACAGATAATAAAGTAACACTCCCCCCCTATCAGAGCTCCATTCTCCACCCCAGTCACATGGTAAATTAATCTCAGCTCATCCCAGGCATATGTTGCTAAGCAAACCTTCCGAGTGTATCTCATCTGGGTCCTAATGACAGGCCACACATTGTCACCAGTTGTGAACAACAATGCCATTGGGGGAAGTTACAATGGGAAGATGTTCACATCTAGTGGGGTGTGACAATCACCTGACAGGAAGTTTCCGTAGTGTAGTGGTTATCACGTTCGCCTAACACGCGAAAGGTCCCCAGTTCGAGACCGGGCGGAAACATGTTTTCTTACTTTTACTTAGTTTAATCTTTCTCAACAAACTTAAACCTCCTTCACCCGATGGAACCCAACACTCCCAACTGTAAACTGATCGCAGGTCATTTAACATCTTGTCTCTCAACTTAGATGAGCCAATCATACTGGGTTACCTAGAGGGGATTCCCAAACCATTGCCAGCCCTCAAATGATGTACAGACAATGAGCCATGGATCTTGAGAACACAACTTCAACAACCTGTAATTTCATAAAACCTCAGCAAGGATCTAGCCAACCCTTAATAATTTTTATATCTTTCTAGATTGTTAATTATGCACCATACATTAGTGATTACAGAGTAGGATCTATGTCTGAGAAGATCTTTGATTGGGAACATGTGACATCCTCAAAGAAAGAAAAGTTAAAAATAATTTAAGATTTTGTGTTTTTCATTTATACAGTTTGATCCACTTCAAAATAAAGTTGTTGTTTTTTTAAAACAGTAACCTTATTGTGTAAAACTTATGTAAAGTATGAGATACGGGATGGACTTTCATAGAAATATGTCAGAAACCAATTTGTGATACGTTGTTAAAAATAATTATTTCAGGTAATAAGGTTTAAAGACACATTAATCTGGTTACATTACAGGACTTAACATAGTGACAAAGCCTTGGACTCATGGCCTTGCGTCTACCTGATACTTTATTTTTTTGTTCACTGCCAACAAAAGTGTGGAGAGTGCAGTCACTATAGTAGTAATGGACTGGACTACGCTGAGCCCATGACGAAAATACATGTAAGCCTGGAGACTATCTATAATATAAAAGCCTAGCGGCGTGTGTTAGTGTGTGTGTGTAAAAAACTATTTTCTCAGAAAGGGTTCATCCAATTGACCTGAAATTTGGTATACTGACATTATTTGACAAAAAAAATAGAATAGTGAAGTCAGTTGACTTCCATCATCCCCCCTTCCCCCCGTGGTAGGGGTAGTAAAGGCTAAATTTACGAGTTGAGGGGTCAAACTCATTTTCGTGAGGTAATTTTACCTCATGAACACACATTAAAAAGGGCGCTTGCGTCGGGAAGTAACGCTCTTCCCCTGAGGAGGCCTGGGCTAGGCCCAAATGCATGACAAGAACCTTTTTAAGACCTTAAGTAGCTTGATTTGACTAGAATGCATGAGTATCATGCACGGGTTAACTTGTTATTAAATAAAGAGAAGGATGGACATTTGACAGTTCCATGTCTGGGTTCTTTTTAATCGGAGAAGACTTGTATGCAGTGGTCAGCTTGGGTAAACTTTGTAAATAGACCAAAATCAGCCTCAAGTATTATAGCGCAACATTTAATTCAGGTGCTGGATAAGATTAATTTCTGTGCTCATAGCAGCCACAAAAGCAGTTAATACTTGTATGGGAATATGTTTTAGGTTACATTCTATTGCAATATTAATGTTTTTTTTCAATTTCAAGCCATTAGTTCTTAACCTGTAAGTCATTATCTCTGTACATAGTTTATTAAAATATTAACATGTACATTTCAAGTTTAATATACTTGATTATACACAAGAGCTCTGCAAAGTGAGGATCATTTAAACACCTGTTAAAAAAAAAACCCTTGATTTAAAACACTTATCCGATTGTATTCTCTGAACCAGAATAATTTTGTCAACATATGAAAATAAATCTTTTCATAAAAACAAAGCACACAACACAGGTAGTTTATAATAACTTTATACATTTTAATAGACATTTGCAGACAAAACTGATGAGAAAAAAAACAAAATAAAAAACATACAAATTTCAAGTCAAGTCAGGAAATGTACAAACCAGGCCTCAATCAATGGGAAACCAACATACATAATGCAATGTAGTAAACCTGTTGCCTACACATCCATTTTGTGAGCAGCCCATCAGTTTAATAGAAACCAGCAAAGCCAATGATTACGAATAAATTGACCAACCACATACTCACGAATATTAGCATTGTCCACAAACTGGCTACCACCAACGTGGGCAAAGTGACGGGTCCTCCTTAAACACTTTGTGCTCTGCATTCTTCCTTAAGCACACTTCATTTTTGTACCTTGAAAAATCTTTCAGGCTAGAGTACGACACATACCAGCCATTACAAAATGAGTCATGTAGTTTAGCAATGCATCAGAACCCTCATGAAAAGATCAAATAAAAACCAAAAGGATTAAAAATTGCCATTCACATAAAACAAAGCAGGACCAGTAATATGATCACACACTTCCAATTTCTGCACAGTTACTTCCTTGGCACAACTTTCCATATGTCACTGCTACAGTTACACTTAACAGATAATAGACAGGTACTATTTTCGCCAGGCTCAATGACCGACAAATATAAAAATCCAACTTTCACAAAGGTCTCCACCACTAAATTACGTCATTTGTAATGGACAAAGTGCAAATGACGCTTTTAAAGCAGCAATGCCCGGACTCGCTGCCTGTATAATGTAATCCAGGTGGCGGATCTGCCCATTGGCGCTTTGAAAGCGTCATTTGCACTGTGTCCATTACTAGTGAAGTAATTTAGTGTTGGAGACCTTTGTGGAAGTCCAATTTTACATTTGGTGGTCATTGAGCCTCGCGAAAATAGTACCTGTCTATTATCTGTTACGTGTCATTGGCGCAGTTATAATCTTCATGATTTTCTAAGTGTCGCTCTTATACTCTTCGGTATTGTAATGTCGCTGTATACTGTGTCGGCATTTGGAGAGCGGAAAAAAGACTACCACCGATCACTACATATTTCCCTAGCTCAGAAAGGGTCTGGACTTGTTCTAGTAATGCTTTCACTTGTCTATCAGTACTAACAGATCCAGTGTAACCTGGATAGAACAGTCACTTGCATAGAAGCAGTTAGTCCTGGCTTACACTGCAAATGAAGTAAAGAAACTGATCTTCAGAACACAACTTCAACACCCTGTAATTTCAGAAAACCTCAGCAAGGATCTCACTTCAAAATAAAGTTGTTGTTTTTTTTTTTTTAAAAGTAATCTTATTGTGTAAAACTTATGTAAAGTATGAGATACGGAATGGATTTTCATAGAAATATGTCAGAAAGCAATTTGTGATACATTGTTAAAAATGATTACTTCAGGTAGTAAGGCTTAAAGACACATTAATCCGGTTACATTAATGAACTTAACATAGTGACAGCCTTGGACTCATGGCCTTGAGTCTACCTGATACTTTATTTTGTTGTTCACTGCCAACAAAAGTGTGGAGAGTGCAGTCACTATAGTAGTAATGGACTAGACTACACTGAGCCCATGACGAAAATGCATGCAAGCCTGGAGAGTATTAAGTAAAGAGTTAAAATCCGTGTTAAAATTACCGTACTAACGGTAATAGCTGCATTATTCTCACAAGTAACACAGTCCATTGAATTCCCTCTTATATTGCAAAATCTAAACACTTTATTTATACTCCTCCTCCAGCATAATACTTGGGTTACAGATAATAAAGTAACACTCCCCCCCTATCAGAGCTCCATTCTCCACCCCAGTCACACTGTAAATTAATCTCAGCTCATCCCAGGCATATGTTGCTAAGCAAACCTTCCGAGTGTATCTCATCTGGGTCCTAATGACAGGCCACACATTGTCACCAGTTGTGAACAACAATGCCATTGGGGGAAGTTACAATGGGAAGATGTTCACATCTAGTGGGGTGTGACAATCACCTGACAGGAAGTTTCCGTAGTGTAGTGGTTATCACGTTCGCCTAACACGCGAAAGGTCCCCGGTTCGAGACCGGGCGGAAACATGTTTTCTTACTTTTACTTAGTTTAATCTTTCTCAACAAACTTAAACCTCCTTCACCCGATGGAACCCAACACTCCCAACTGTAAACTGATCGCAGGTCATTTAACATCTTGTCTCTCAACTTAGATGAGCCAATCATACTGGGTTACCTAGAGGGTATTCCCAAACCAATGCCAGCCCTCAAATGATGTACAGACAATGAGCCATGGATCTTGAGAACACAACTTCAACACCCTGTAATTTCATAAAACCTCAGCAAGGATCTAGCCAACCCTTAATAATTTTTATATCTTTCTAGATTGTTAATTATGCAGCATACATTAGTGATTACAGAGTAGGATCTATGTCTGAGAAGATCTTTGATTGGGAACATGTGACATCCTCAAAGAAAGAAAAGTTAAAAATAATTTAAGATTTTGTGTTTTTCATTTATACAGTTTGATCCACTTCAAAATAAAGTTGTTGTTTTTTTAAAACAGTAACCTTATTGTGTAAAACTTATGTAAAGTATGAGATACGGGATGGACTTTCATAGAAATATGTCAGAAACCAATTTGTGATACGTTGTTAAAAATAATTATTTCAGGTAATAAGGTTTAAAGACACATTAATCTGGTTACATTACAGGACTTAACATAGTGACAAAGCCTTGGACTCATGGCCTTGCGTCTACCTGATACTTTATTTTGTTGTTCACTTCCAACAAAAGTGTGGAGAGTGCAGTCACTATAGTAGTAATGGACTGGACTACGCTGAGCCCATGACGAAAATACATGTAAGCCTGGAGACTATCTATAATATAAAAGCCTAGCGGCGTGTGTTAGTGTGTGTGTGTGTAAAAACTATTTTCTCAGAAAGGGCTCATCCAATTGACCTGAAATTTGGTATACTGACATTATTTGACAAAAAAATTAGAATAGTGAAGTCAGTTGACTTCCATCATCCCCCCTTCCCCCCGTGGTAGGGGTAGTAAAGGCTAAATTTACGAGTTGAGGGGTCAAACTCATTTTCGTGAGGTAATTTTACCTCATGAACACACATTAAAAAGAGCGCTTGCGTCGGGAAGTAACGCTCTTCCCCTGAGGAGGCCTGGGCTAGGCCCAAATGCATGACAAGAACCTTTTTAAGACCTTAAGTAGCTTGATTTGACTAGAATGCATGAGTATCATGCACGGGTTAACTTGTTATTAAATAAAGAGAAGGATGGACATTTGACAGTTCCATGTCTGGGTTCTTTTTAATCGGAGAAGACTTGTATGCAGTGGTCAGCTTGGGTAAACTTTGTAAATAGACCAAAATCAGCCTCAAGTATTATAGCGCAACATTTAATTCAGGTGCTGGATAAGATTAATTTCTGTGCTCATAGCAGCCACAAAAGCAGTTAATACTTGTATGGGAATATGTTTTAGGTTACATTCTATTGCAATATTAATGTTTTTTTTCAATTTCAAGCCATTAGTTCTTAACCTGTAAGTCATTATCTCTGTACATAGTTTATTAAAATATTAACATGTACATTTCAAGTTTAATATACTTGATTATACACAAGAGCTCTGCAAAGTGAGGATCATTTAAACACTTGTTAAAAAAAAACCCCTTGATTTAAAACACTTATCCGATTGTATTCTCTGAACCAGAATAATTTTGTCAACATATGAAAATAAATCTTTTCATAAAAACAAAGCACACAACACAGGTAGTTTATAATAACTTTATACATTTTAATAGACATTTGCAGACAAAACTGATGAGAAAAAAAACAAAATAAAAAACATACAAATTTCAAGTCAAGTCAGGAAATGTACAAACCAGGCCTCAATCAATGGGAAACCAACATACATAATGCAATGTAGTAAACCTGTTGCCTACACATCCATTTTGTGAGCAGCCCATCAGTTTAATAGAAACCAGCAAAGCCAATGATTACGAATAAATTGACCAACCACATACTCACGAATATTAGCATTGTCCACAAACTGGCTACCACCAACGTGGGCAAAGTGACGGGTCCTCCTTAAACACTTTGCGCTCTGCATTCTTCCTTAAGCACACTTCATTTTTGTACCTTGAAAAATCTTTCAGGCTAGAGTACGACACATACCAGCCATTACAAAATGAGTCATGTAGTTTAGCAATGCATCAGAACCCTCATGAAAAGATCAAATAAAAACCAAAAGGATTAAAAATTGCCATTCACATAAAACAAAGCAGGACCAGTAATATGATCACACACTTCCAATTTCTGCACAGTTACTTCCTTGGCACAACTTTCCATATGTCACTGCTACAGTTACACTTAACAGATAATAGACAGGTACTATTTTCGCCAGGCTCAATGACCGACAAATATAAAAATCCAACTTTCACAAAGGTCTCCACCACTAAATTACGTCATTTGTAATGGACAAAGTGCAAATGACGCTTTTAAAGCAGCAATGCCCGGACTCGCTGCCTGTATAATGTAATCCAGGTGGCGGATCTGCCCATTGGCGCTTTGAAAGCGTCATTTGCACTGTGTCCATTACTAGTGAAGTAATTTAGTGTTGGAGACCTTTGTGGAAGTCCAATTTTACATTTGGCGGTCATTGAGCCTCGCGAAAATAGTACCTGTCTATTATCTGTTAAGTGTCATTGGCGCAGTTATAATCTTCATGATTTTCTAAGTGTCGCTCTTATACTCTTCGGTATTGTAATGTCGCTGTATACTATGTCGGCATTTGGAGAGCGGAAAAAAGACTACCACCGATCACTACATATTTCCCTAGCTCAGAAAGGGTCTGGACTTGTTCTAGTAATGCTTTCACTTGCCTATCAGTACTAACAGATCCAGTGTAACCTGGATAGAACAGTCACTTGCATAGAAGCAGTTAGTCCTGGCTTACACTGCAAATGAAGTAAAGAAACGGATCTTCAGAACACAACTTCAACACCCTGTAATTTCAGAAAACCTCAGCAAGGATCTCACTTCAAAATAAAGTTGTTGTTTTTTTTTTTAAAAAGTAATCTTATTGTGTAAAACTTATGTAAAGTATGAGATACGGAATGGATTTTCATAGAAATATGTCAGAAAGCAATTTGTGATACATTGTTAAAAATGATTACTTCAGGGAGTAAGGCTTAAAGACACATTAATCCGGTTACATTAATGAACTTAACATAGTGACAGCCTTGGACTCATGGCCTTGAGTCTACCTGATACTTTATTTTGTTGTTCACTGCCAACAAAAGTGTGGAGAGTGCAGTCACTATAGTAGTAATGGACTAGACTACACTGAGCCCATGACGAAAATGCATGTAAGCCTGGAGAGTATTAAGTAAAGAGTTAAAATCCGTGTTAAAATTACCGTACTAACGGTAATAGCTGCATTATTCTCACAAGTAACACAGTCCATTGAATTCCCTCTTATATTGCAAAATCTAAACACTTTATTTATACTCCTCCTCCAGCATAATACTTGGGTTACAAATAATAAAGTAACACTCCCCCCCTATCAGAGCTCCATTCTCCACCCCAGTCACATGGTAAATTAATCTCAGCTCATCCCAGGCATATGTTGCTAAGCAAACCTTCCGAGTGTATCTCATCTGGGTCCTAATGACAGGCCACACATTGTCACCAGTTGTGAACAACAATGCCATTGGGGGAAGTTACAATGGGAAGATGTTCACATCTAGTGGGGTGTGACAATCACCTGACAGGAAGTTTCCGTAGTGTAGTGGTTATCACGTTCGCCTCACACGCGAAAGGTCCCCGGTTCGAGACCGGGCGGAAACATGTTTTCTTACTTTTACTTAGTTTAATCTTTCTCAACAAACTTAAACCTCCTTCACCCGATGGAACCCAACACTCCCAACTGTAAACTGATCGCAGGTCATTTAACATCTTATCTCTCAACTTAGGTGAGCCAATCATACTGGGTTACCTAGAGGGGATTCCCAAACCATTGTCAGCCCTCAAATGATGTACAGACAATGAGCCATGGATCTTGAGAACACAACTTCAACACCCTGTAATTTCATAAAACCTCAGCAAGGATCTTGCCAACCCTTAATAATTTTTATATCTTTCTAGATTCTTACTTATGCAGCATACATTGGTGATTACAGAGTAGGATCTATGTCATACCAGCCATATGTTGCTAAGCAAACATTCCCATTGTATCTCATCTGGGTCCTAATGCCAGGCCACACATTGTCACCAGGAGGTGTGAATAACAATGACATTGGGGGAAGTTAGATTAATTTATGTACAGCTGCACATACATAAAAATGGGAGGATGTTCACATCTAGTGGGGTGTGACAATCACATGACAGGAAGTTTCCGTAGTGTAGTGGTTATCACGTTCGCCTAACACGCGAAAGGTCCCCGGTTCGAGACCGGGCGGAAACATGTTTTCTTACTTTTACTTAGTTTAATCTTTCTCAAGAAGCTTAAACCTCCGTCACCCGATGGAACCCAACACTCCCAACTGTAGACTGATCTTAGGTCATTTAACATCTTATCTCCCAACTTAGATGAGCCAGTCATACTGGAAAACCTAGAGGGGATTCCCAACCCATTGCCAGCCCTCAAATTATGTACAGACAATGAGCCATGGACTTGGGCTAGCTCCCCCTGCACCCATACTTCTTCAGCATGGGAACTCAGGGCGGTGTATGAATCAGTGCCCAGAAGTCAGAGGAGGTTCAACTGTACCAGGTGGGAATTACTGTTCCTTTTGAACGGTCACATTTGAGAAAGGAGGAAGACGCTATCCTTCACTGTTGCTCTCTATGCTCCTAGGAAAGCCTCTAGGACTTTTACACCAGTGTGTGCCCCGCCTAGGGTGCAAGTCCTAAGTCCTAATCCTCATAACAGTATTGCAGGAAAAGGGTATATGCCCTGAGAGCACAGCACTGGTGTGCCACGTTACCTGGGCAGCCACAGGAGCACTCTTGAGACCGTGTCCAACCATGCATTGTAATAGATATCATTACGGGTGTGGTATGTTTGTTTGGCTCTCTAAATGCTGACACAGCATACAGCAACATTACAATACCCAAGAGTATAAGAGCGACACTTAGAAGATCACGAAGATTATAACTGCACCAATGATACAGTTAATAGACAGGTACTATTTTCGCCAGGCTCAATGACCAGCAAATGTAAAATCCGACTTTCACAAATGTCTCTACCACTAAATTATGTCACTTGTAATGAACACAGTGCAAATGACACTTTTCAAGCAGCAATACCCGTACTCGCTGCCTGTATAATATAATCCAAGCGGCGGGTCCGCCCATTGCTTTGAAAAGCATCATTTGCACTGTGCCCACTGGCGAAAATAGTACCTGTCTATCATCTGTTACGTGTACATTTTATCATAGGCGCAGTCATAATCTTCATGATTTTCTAAGTGTCGCTCTTATACTCTTCGGTATTGTAATGTCGCTGTATGCTGTGTCTGCATTTGGAGAGCTGTAAAAAAGACTACCACTGATCACTACATATTTCCCTAGCTCAGAAAGGGTCTGGACTGTTCTAGTAATGCTTTCCCTTGCCTATCAGTACTAACAGATCCAGTGTAACCTGGATATAACAGTCAGGACTAACCGCTTATATGCAAGTGACTTACACTGCAAAATGAAGTAAAAAAAAACAAAAACTAATTTTCAACTTCAACACCCTGTAATTTTATAAAACCCCAGCAAGGATCTAGCCAACCCTTAAACAAGAAAATTTAAAATCAAATGAATAAAAAACAAATTCACCTGGTATTTCATAGCCCATTTCCTGTCCCCAACCTATCAAGCTAACATTACCCTCCATAACAAAATCCTGCAAACTTTTTTTATATGTTTCCAGATTGTTACTTATGCAGCATACATTAGTGATTACAGAGTAGGATCTATGTCTGAGCAGATCTTTAATTGGGAACATGTGACATCCTCAAAGAAAGATAAGTTAAAAATTATTTAAGATTTTGTGTTTTTCATATATAGTTTGATCCACTTCAAAATAAAGTTGTTGGTTCTTTTTAAAAAGTAATCTTATTGTGTAAAACTTATGTAAAGTATGAGATACGGGATGGACTTTCATAGAAATGTCAGAAAGCAATTTGTGATACGTGATTAAAAATAATTATTTCAGGTAGTAAGGTTTAAAGACACATTAATACGGTTACATTACGGGACTTAACATAGTGAGAAAGCTTTGGACTCATGGCCTTGAGTCTACCTGATACTTTATTTTGTTGTTCACTGCAAACTAAAGCTGGGTACACACTACACTGTTTTCGTCCAATAATCGGCTCAAACAGCCGACATACGACCGCTCGTCCAAAAGTCGGGTCAGTGTGTACAGTGACACGATGGTCGAAAGTCTACCCAAATGGACTATTATCGCCTCATTTGGTTGGTCGTACCGTTTAATATTTTCGGTCCAATCTCGTTTCCCCTGTGTAGTGTGTATAAACTTCCGATCGATCCACGACAATCCTCCGGTACTTCCTCGACCTGGGAGGCGTGTGTATGTTAATTTTTTATGTCAATCCCAGTCCCACGTGGTGCAGAATCCGCACATCACTGTGTTTTGTATCGATGTATATTGCACCTGTCTGGCTGCAGACCATTACACTTGTGTAAAGCACGTGTGTTATTACCCTTTGCGTCTATGTCAGCAATGTATTCAGATTTACTCTTTATACACTTACACCTTTATAACCTATTAAAGTTATATTAACCTTTATTAACTTATAATTGTGAAGTACCCAGAATAAACCACACAGTGTTCAAGCAACATTTTTATTGCTGGAAAAGGTACAAAAATTTTAACACACATAGAAAGATCTGCATGAGAAGTGAGCGCGCCCATACCAATCAGAGAGCTGAATACTGTAGAGTATTATTTTTAGTATTTAGTATAAAGGTGCTACTGGTTTGTGGCAGAACAGGTCTTGATGTCGTTTCTATTCCCTTTGATTTCTTTATCTACGAAACAAGGAAATAAAAAATGTTTATCATTTAACTTCTATATCTGTAATTTATATTCAACCACATAAATACTCTCATTTTCTCACCTTGCACACTGCTCGAGATCAGTTTATATTTTGGTCCCTGTGGCGAAATCGCAATAATAGCGGGCTTAACCTCTGTACATTCTGGAAAACAGGCGCCATTTTGGTTATTATAACGGTACAGGTATGTGCCCAAAGCATTTACATGTCTACACATGTTCACTGAAATACCTTCGTGTAGAACTTCTTTATTATATTTTTCTTTTCTTTTTAAATTTTTCCTTGTTTGCTAACAGGTGTAACATTAGTGGTATCAGTGGTATCTAAACAGGCCTTCTCACCATTAATTCTTTGTTCTGACATAAAAATTAGGTTATAAATTAGCCTTTTACATTGCTTTATGTGACACTACATCTACACTACAGGTACACTACATGTGCTACTGACCTTTTTCAATGTCGTTGTCGTCCTGGCCCAGTACTTTGACCATCATCTCCACCTCTCTTGGGCTCATTGGATTTGCTCTTTGATCTTCTTGAGTATCTCCATCCCCCACCTTAACTTTTCCAACATTTTTTGGCCCTTCCAGCACCATCTCTGACTCTGTCTCCATCTCCATAGCTACAACCCCCACTGACACCTTCTCACTCGCTATCTTCTGACGCTCCTCGGCGCCACATAGGTTCCTCTGTCATTTTATACACTCAGACATGGGCGTTTGTTTCTGCTGTGGACCAATCAGAGATGATGCACGCCGAGAATGGAGCATTCCATTACATACAAAGGGATTTTATTATTAGGAAATATTCATTGCATTCCACTTTAGAAGTTAAATGTTTTTCTAAATTTAATGTATATTACTAAACTTCTATTTTATAGAAATGAATGAAGAGACAGTGTAGTCTTCTCTTTTTAGGCAGCTTTGGGAGTTAACTATAGCGAAAGCTCTGCCCCTTTCTGCTAATGTCTTTGGTATCTCGTACATTTTCCGCAAATGTCGCTTCAGTGTGTACGAAATTGAAATCATTGCTCACGACAACATGGCTGTAAAAAGTCGCTACTGGGACGTCCGCTCTTCCCTTTATCGTCCTAAACAAGGCTAGTGTGTATGTAGTCCTGAGTTATCAGACCATCGATCGCATGTAAAATCGCTCAGCATAAAAAGTTGGTCGAAATTTCTGTAGTGTGTACCCAGCTTAAAGTAAGAGTGGAGAGTGCATTCACTATAGTAGTAATGGACTGGACTACGATGAGCCCATGACGAGAATGCATATAAGCCTGGAGAATATTATTAAATAAAGAAAAAGATGGAAATTTGAGAGTTCCATGTCTGGGTTCTTTTTAATCGGAGAAGACATGTATGCAGTGGTCGGCTTGGGTAAACTTTGTAAATAGACCAAAATAAGTCTCAAGTATTATAGCGCAACATTTAATTCAGGTGCTGGATAAGATTAATTTCTGTGCTCATAGCAGCCGCAAAAGCAGTTAATACTTGTATGGGAATGAGTTTTAGGTTACACTCTATTAATTAACTCTATATTAATGTTGTTTGTTTTCAATGTTAAGCCATAAGTTCTTAACCTGTAAGTTATTATCTCTGTATGTACTTAACAAGTACATTTCAAGTTAAAATTACTTGATTATACACAAGAGCTCTGCAAAGTGAGGATGATTTGAACTCCAGTTAAAAAAAACCCCTTGATTTAAAACACTTATTCGATTGTATTCTCTGAACCAGAATAGTTTTGTCAACATATGAAAATAAATCATTTCATAAAAACAAAGCACACAACACAGGTAGTTTATAATAACTTTATACATTTTAATAGACATTTGCAGACAAAACTGATGCGAAAAAAACCAAAACAAAAAACATACAAATTTCAAGGCAAGTCAGGAAATGTACAAACCAGGCATCAATCAATGGGAAACCAACATACATAATGCAATGTAGTAAACCTGTTGCCTACACATCCATTTTGTGGGCTGAACCAGTATGCAGCCCATCAGTTTAATAGAAACCAGCAAAGCCAATGATTACGAATAAATTGACCAACCACATTCTCACGAATATTAGCATGGTCCACAAACTGGCTACCACCAACGTGGGCAAAGTGACGGGTCCTCCTTAAACACTGTGTGCTCTGCATTCTTCCTTAAGCGCACTTCATTTTTGTACCTTGAAAAAGCTTTCAGGCTAGAGTACGACACATATCAGTCATAACAAAATGAGTCATGTAGTTTAGCAATGCATCAGAACCCTCATGAAAAGATCAAATAAAAACCAAAATTATTAAAAATTGCCATTCACATAAAACAAAGCAGGAGCAGTAATATCATCATCATCATCAACATCATTTATTTATATAGCGCCACTAATTCCGCAGCGCTGTACAGAGAACTCATTCACATCAGTCCCTGCCCCATTGGAGCTTACAGTCTAAATTCCCTACTATAGACACACACTCACACACAGACAGACACACACTAGGGTCAATTTTCGATTGCAGCCAATTAACCTACTACGGAACTTTTGTGGGCTGAGCCAATATTAACAAGAATGTAAGAACTGGTGACAGCCACCAGGCACTTTGTGACTTCTCTTGTTCTACCACGTGTAAGTGTAGACTAAGAAAACAAGAACACCTGATGCATTGAAAGAAAGAGCAACACAATTTTCAATAAAACAGATAATTTCCGATATTCTAGAAAATATAATCAAAAGAAGGGAAATATTCAGTGTCCTCATTCAGCCCGGAAGATGACATGAGATCAAAAGACTCGTCTCTGGTGGAGCGGTTAAGTGTGCTGGTCTTGAGGCAGGAATTACTTCCTGAGGTAGATTGCAAGGAGCAACTATTGTCCGTGGGGCGGTTATGGCCATTTGCCTGTTGTGACTGCAGCACAGAATTTTCAGGAAGTTTCCGTAGTGTAGTGGTTATCACGTTTGCCGCGAAAGGTCCCCGGTTCGAAACCGGGCGGAAACATGTTTTTCAGTTTTATTTTTTTTTAATTATTTCTTTTTCTTTGCAAGCTTATAACCTCTTTCCTAAAAAAAAAAAAGTGCCATTTTTTTATTCATTATTGTCCAGTATTCATATTTCTTCACTTTATATGTATTCTATTTTATTTGAAAGCTTAATATTTTCTATTCTGTTTCACAGCTCTCTTTTCCACCTTAAATCTTTAACTGAAATTGATTAGTTTCCCCTCATCCAGACTCCTGCCACAAAAGCTATCACCTAGTGAGAATAGGTTACTCTTTCCCTTTAATGTAACTCCCTGTTACTGTGTGTGTGTGGTTCTGGGATATATGGCATACTTGCCTACTCTCCCGATTTTTGGGGAATCCTTCCGGAAGATTAGGCACCGTCCCAGACTGTGATGGAGGTGGGGCTTAACGATGCAATTTTGCGTCATTAAGCTCCATCCCTGCAATGAAATGCTGTGAAATTTCCCAGCAGTGGGAGGGGCCATGGAACCACCAAGCACCCTCCAACTCCGTCACATGACCTCTCCTCCAGGATTTCTCTTGTGTGTGGGCATAAGTGTCCAGAAGTTCCCCGTATATGCAGGTTTTTACAACAAAGTCTGTTAAGTGTGGACACAGGTGTTGCATATTGGTGCAATAGTTGTCGCAGTAGTTTGCATGGGGGGGAATTCAATTGACAGAGATACTCGTGACAGTATCAGGGCCTGAGCACTATTACCGTTACTACGGTAATTACCACGCTGATTTTTGCTCATATCTCTTAGAGCCACGAGCAGAAATCAGTGTTAAAATTACCGTACTAATTGTAATAGCTCGCAGCCTGCATTATACAAGTAACACGGTTCATTAAATTCCCTCATATATTGCAAAATCTAAACACTTTATTTATACTCCTCCTCCAGCATAATACTTGGGTTACAGATAATAAAGTAACACTCCCCCCCCCCTCCTATCAGAGCACCATTCTCCAAGCCAGTCACACTGTAAGCTAATCTCTGCCATATGTTGCTAAGCAAACCTTCCGAGTGTATCTCATCTGGTTCCTAATGCCAGGCCACACATTGTCACCAGGAGGTGTGAATAACAATGCCATTGGGGGAAGTTACATTAATTTATGTACAGCTGCACCTACATAAAAATGGGAGGATGTTCACATCTAGTGGGGTGTGACAATCACATGATAGGAAGTTTCCGTAGTGTAGTGGTTATCACGTTCGCCTAACACGCGAAAGGTCCCCGGTTCGAGACCGGGTGGAAACAGGTTTTCTTACTTTCACTTAGTTTAATCTTTCTCAAGAAGCTTAAACCTCCGTCACCCGATGGAACCCAACACTCCCAACTGTAGACTGATCTCAGGTCATTTAACATCTTATCTCCCAACTTAGATGAGCCAATCATACTGGGAAACCTAGAGGGGATTCCCAACCCATTGCCAGCCCTCAAATTATGTACAGACAATGAGCCATGGACTTGGACTAGCTCCCCCTGCACCCATACTTCTTCAGCATGGGAACTCAGGGTGGTGTACGAATCAGTGCCCAGAAGTCAGAGGAGGTTCAACTGTACCAGGTGGGAATTACTGTTCCTTTTGAACGGTCACATTTGACAAAGGAGGAAGACGCTATCCTTCACTGTTGCTCTCTATGCTCCTAGGAAAGCCTCTAGGACTTTTACAACAGTGTGTGCCCCGCCTAGGGTGCAAGTCCTAAGTCCTAATCCTCATAACAGTATTGGAGGAAAAGGGTATATGCCCCGAGAGCACAGCACTGGTGTGCCACGTTACCTGGGCAGCCACAGGAGCACTCTTGAGACCGTGTCCAACCATGCATTGTAATAGATATCATTACGGGTGTGGTATGTTTGTTTTGCTCTCTAAATGCAGACACAGCATACAGCGACATTACAATACCGAAGAGTATAAGAGCGACACTTAGAAAATCTCGAAGATTATAACTGCGCCAGTGATACACTTAACAGATAATAGACAGGTACTATTTTCGCCAGGCTCTCCATAATGAATAACAATGCCATTGAGGGAAGTTACATTAATGTATGTACAGCTGCACCTACATAAAAATGGGAGGATGTTCACATCTAGTGGGGTGTGACAATCACATGACAGGAAGTTTCCGTAGTGTAGTGGTTATCACGTTCGCCTAACACGCGAAAGGTCCCCGGTTCGAGACTGGGCGGAAACATGTTTTTCGGTTTTATTTTTTTAAAATTATTTCTCTTTCTTTGCAAGCTTATAACCTCTTCCCTAAAAAAAAAAAAAAGAAGTGCCATTTTTTTATTCATTATTGTCCAGTATTCATATTTCTTCACTTTATATGTATTCTATTTAATTTGAAAGCTTAATATTTTCTATTCTGTTTCACAGCTCTCTTTTCCACCTTAAATCTTTAACTGAAATTGATTAGTTTCCCCTCATCCAGACTCCTGCCACAAAAGCTATCACCTAGTGAGAATAGGTTACTCTTTCCCTTTAATGTAACTCCCTGTTACTGTGTGTGTGTGGTTCTGGGATATATGGCATACTTTCCTACTCTCCCGAATTTTAGGGCATCCTTCCGGAAGATTAGGCACCGTCCCAGACTGTGATGGAGGTGGGGCTTAATGATACAATATTGCGTCATTAAGGTCTGCCCCTATGAAATGCCGTGAAATTTCCCAGCAGTGGGAAGGATCATGGTCCCACCACACACCCTGAAAGTAACGCGGCCTGTGCACTATTACCGTTACTACGGTAATTTGCACGCTGATTTTTGCTCACATCTCTTATAGCCACGAGCAGAAATCTGTGTTAAAATTACCGTACTAACGGTAATAGCTGCATTACTCTCACAAGTAACACGGCCCATTGAATTCCCTCTTATATTGCAAAATCTAAACACTTTATTTATACTCCTCCTCCAGCATAATACTTGGGTTACAGATAATAAAGTAACACTCACCCTATCAGATCTCCATTCTCCACCCCAGTCACACTGTAAGCTAATCTCTGCCATATGTTGCTAAGCAAACATTCCAAGTGTATCTCATCTGGGTCCCAATGCCAGGCCACACATTGTCACCAGGAGGTGTGAACAACAATGCCATTGGGGGAAGTTACATTAATGTATGTACAGCTGCACATACATAAAAATGGGAGGATGTTCACATCTAGTGGGGTGTGACATGAACAAAACAGGAAGTTTCCGTAGTGTAGTGGTTATCACGTTCGCCTAACACGCGAAAGGTCCCCGGTTCGAGACCGGGCGGAAACATGTTTTCTTACTTTTGCTAATTTTAATCTTTCTCAACAAGCTTAAACCTCCGTCACCCGATGGAACCCAACTGTAGACTGATCTCAGGTCATTTAACATCTTATCTCCCAACTTAGATGAGCCAGTCATACTGGGAAACCTAGAGGGGAATCCCAACCCATTGCCAGCCCTCAAATTATGTACAGACAATGAGCCATGGACTTGGACTAGCTCCCCCTGCACCCATACTTCTTCAGCATGGGAACTCAGGGTGGTGTACGAATCAGTGCCCAGAAGTCAGAGGAGGTTCAACTGTACCAGGTGGGAATTACTGTTCCTTTTGAACGGTCACATTTGACAAAGGAGGAAGACGCTATCCTTCACTGTTGCTCTCTATGCTCCTAGGAAAGCCTCTAGGACTTTTACACCAGTGTGTGCCCCGCCTAGGGTGCAAGTCCTAAGTCCTAATCCTCATAACAGTATTGCAGGAAAAGGGTATATGCCCTGAGAGCACAGCACTGGTGTGCCACGTTACCTGAGAAGCCACAGGAACACTCTTGAGACCGTGTCCAACCATGCATTGTATTAGATATCATTACGGGTGGGGTATGTTTGTTTGGCTCTCTAAATGCTGACACAGCATACAGCAACATTACAATACCGAAGAGTATAAGAGCGACACTTAGAAGATCACGAAGATTATAACTGCACCAATGATACAGTTAATAGACAGGTACTATTTTCGCCAGGCTCAATGACCAGCAAATGTAAAATCCGACTTTCACAAATGTCTCTACCACTAAATTATGTCACTTGTAATGAACACAGTGCAAATGACACTTTTCAAGCAGCAATACCCGGACTCGCTGCCTGTATAATATAATCCAAGCGGCGGGTCCGCCCATTGCTTTGAAAAGCATCATTTGCACTGTGCCCACTGGCGAAAATAGTACCTGTCTATCATCTGTTACGTGTACATTTTATCATAGGCGCAGTCATAATCTTCATGATTTTCTAAGTGTCGCTCTTATACTCTTCGGTATTGTAATGTCGCTGTATGCTGTGTCTGCATTTGGAGAGCTGTAAAAAAGACTACCACTGATCACTACATATTTCCCTAGCTCAGAAAGGGTCTGGACTGTTCTAGTAATGCTTTCCCTTGCCTATCAGTACTAACAGATCCAGTGTAACCTGGATATAACAGTCAGGACTAACCGCTTATATGCAAGTGACTTACACTGCAAAATGAAGTAAAAAAAAAACAAAAAACTAATTTTCAACTTCAACACCCTGTAATTTTATAAAACCCCAGCAAGGATCTAGCCAACCCTTAAACAAGAAAATTTAAAATCAAATGAATAAAAAACAAATTCACCTGGTATTTCATAGCCCATTTCCTGTCCCCAACCTATCAAGCTAACATTACCCTCCATAACAAAATCCTGCAAACTTTTTTTATATGTTTCCAGATTGTTACTTATGCAGCATACATTAGTGATTACAGAGTAGGATCTATGTCTGAGCAGATCTTTAATTGGGAACATGTGACATCCTCAAAGAAAGATAAGTTAAAGATTATTTAAGATTTTGTGTTTTTCATATATAGTTTGATCCACTTCAAAATAAAGTTGTTGGTTCTTTTTAAAAAGTAATCTTATTGTGTAAAACTTATGTAAAGTATGAGATACGGGATGGACTTTCATAGAAATGTCAGAAAGCAATTTGTGATACGTTGCTAAAAATGATTATTTCCGTGGAGAGTGCAGTCACTATAGTAGTAATGGACTGGACTACACTGAGCCCATGACGAAAATGCATGTAAGCCTGGAGACTATTATTAAATAAAGAGTTAAAATCTGTGTTAAAACTCCATACTAAGAGTGATAGATGCATTACTCTCACAAGTAACACGGCCCATTGAATTCCCTCTTATATTGCAGAATCTACACACTTTATTTATACTCCTCCTCCAGCATAATACTTGGGTTACAGATAATAAAGTAACACCCCCCCCCCTATCAGAGCTCCATTCTCCACCCCAGTGAGACTCTAAGCCAGTGGTTCCCAAACTGTGTGCCGCAGCTCCCTGGGGTGCCGTGGCGATCTCAAAGGGGTACCAGCGGCCAGGACAGGTGATAAGCAAGGCAGGGGACTACTTTTTTAATTATTTTTGCTTAGGGGTGCCTTGAAAACATTATGGAGAGCCTAAGGGTGCCTCGAACTGAGAAAGTTTGGGATCCAATGCTCTAAGCTAATCTCAGTTCATACCAGCCATATGTTGCTAAGCAAACATTCCCATTGTATCTCATCTGGGTCCTAACGCCAGGCCACACATTGTCACCAGGAGATGTGAACAACAATGGAAGTTACATTAATGTATGTACAGCTGCACCTACATAAAAATGGGAGGATGTTCACATCTGGTGGGGTGTGACAATCACATGACAGGAAGTTTCCGTAGTGTAGTGGTTATCACGTTCGCCTAACACGCGAAAGGTCCCCGGTTCGAGACCGGGCGGAAACATGTTTTCTTACTTTTACTTAGTTTAATCTTTCTCAACAAACTTAAACCTCCTTCACCCGATGGAACCCAACACTCCCAACTGTAAACTGATCGCAGGTCATTTAACACCTTATCTCTCAACTTAGGTGAGCCAATCATACTGGGTCACCTACAGGGGTTTCCCAAACCATTGTCAGCCCTCAAATGATGTACAGACAATGAGCGATAGATCTTGAGAACACAACTTCAACACCCTGTAATTTCATAAAACCTCAGCAAGGATTTTGCCAACCCTTAATAATTTTTATATCTTTCTAGATTCTTACTTATGCAGCATACATTGGTGATTACAGAGTAGGATCTATGTCATACCAGCCATATGTTGCTAAGCAAACATTCCCATTGTATCTCATCTGGGTCCTAATGCCAGGCCACACATTGTCACCAGGAGGTGTGAATAACAATGACATTGGGGGAAGTTAGATTAATTTATGTACAGCTGCACCTACATAAAAATGGGAGGATGTTCACATCTAGTGGGGTGTGACAATCACATGACAGGAAGTTTCCGTAGTGTAGTGGTTATCACGTTTGCCTAACACGTGAAAGGTCCCCGGTTCGAGACCGGGCAGAAACGTGTTTTCTTAGTTTAATCTTTCTCAAGAAGCTTAAACCTCCGTCACCCGATGGAACCCAACACTCCCAACTGTAGACTGATCTTAGGTCATTTAACATCTTATCTCCCAACTTAGATGAGCCAGTCATACTGGAAAACCTAGAGGGGATTCCCAACCCATTGCCAGCCCTCAAATTATGTACAGACAATGAGCCATGGACTTGGGCTAGCTCCCCCTGCCCCCATACTTCTTCAGCATGGGAACTCAGGGCGGTGTATGAATCAGTGCCCAGAAGTCAGAGGAGGTTCAACTGTACCAGGTGGGAATTACTGTTCCTTTTGAATGGTCACATTTGAGAAAGGAGGAAGACGCTATCCTTCACTGTTGCTCTCTATGCTCCTAGGAAAGCCTCTAGGACTTTTACACCAGTGTGTGCCCCGCCTAGGGTGCAAGTCCTAAGTCCTAATCCTCATAACAGTATTGCAGGAAAAGGGTATATGCCCTGAGAGCACAGCACTGGTGTGCCACGTTACCTGAGAAGCCACAGGAACACTCTTGAGACCGTGTCCAACCATGCATTGTAATAGATATCATTACGGGTGTGGTATGTTTGTTTGGCTCTCTAAATGCTGACACAGCATACAGCAACATTACAATACCGAAGAGTATAAGAGCGACACTTAGAAGATCACGAAGATTATAACTGCACCAATGATACAGTTAATAGACAGGTACTATTTTCGCCAGGCTCAATGACCAGCAAATGTAAAATCCGACTTTCACAAATGTCTCTACCACTAAATTATGTCACTTGTAATGGACACAGTGCAAATGACACTTTTCAAGCAGCAATACCCGGACTCGCTGCCTGTATAATATAATCCAAGCGGCGGGTCCGCCCATTGCTTTGAAAAGCATCATTTGCACTGTGCCCACTGGCGAAAATAGTACCTGTCTATCATCTGTTACGTGTACATTTTATCATAGGCGCAGTCATAATCTTCATGATTTTCTAAGTGTCGCTCTTATACTCTTCGGTATTGTAATGTCGCTGTATGCTGTGTCTGCATTTGGAGAGCTGTAAAAAAGACTACCACTGATCACTACATATTTCCCTAGCTCAGAAAGGGTCTGGACTGTTCTAGTAATGCTTTCCCTTGCCTATCAGTACTAACAGATCCAGTGTAACCTGGATATAACAGTCAGGACTAACCGCTTATATGCAAGTGACTTACACTGCAAAATGAAGTAAAAAAAAAACAAAAACTAATTTTCAACTTCAACACCCTGTAATTTTATAAAACCCCAGCAAGGATCTAGCCAACCCTTAAACAAGAAAATTTAAAATCAAATGAATAAAAAACAAATTCACCTGGTATTTCATAGCCCATTTCCTGTCCCCAACCTATCAAGCTAACATTACCCTCCATAACAAAATCCTGCAAACTTTTTTTATATGTTTCCAGATTGTTACTTATGCAGCATACATTAGTGATTAAAGAGTAGGATCTATGTCTGAGCAGATCTTTAATTGGGAACATGTGACATCCTCAAAGAAAGATAAGTTAAAAATTATTTAAGATTTTGTGTTTTTCATATACAGTTTGATCCACTTCAAAATAAAGTTGTTGGTTCTTTTTAAAAAGTAATCTTATTGTGTAAAACTTATGTAAAGTATGAGATACGGGATGGACTTTCATAGAAATGTCAAAAAGCAATTTGTGATACGTTGCTAAAAATGATTATTTCCGTGGAGAGTGCAGTCACTATAGTAGTAATGGACTGGACTACACTGAGCCCATGACGAAAATGCATGTAAGCCTGGAGACTATTATTAAATAAAGAGTTAAAATCTGTGTTAAAATTCCATACTAAGAGTGATAGATGCATTACTCTCACAAGTAACACGGCCCATTGAATTCCCTCTTATATTGCAGAATCTAAACACTTTATTTATACTCCTCCTCCAGCATAATACTTGGGTTACAGATAATAAAGTAACACCCCCCCCCCCCTATCAGAGCTCCATTCTCCACCCCAGTGAGACTCTAAGCCAGTGGTTCCCAAACTGTGTGCCGCAGCCCCCTGGGGTGCCGTGGCGATCTCAAAGGGGTACCAGCGGCCAGGGCAGGTGATAAGCAAGGCAGGGGACTACTTTTTTAATTACTTTTGCTTAGGGGTGCCTTGAAAACATTATGGAGAGCCTAAGGGTGCCTCGAACTGAGAAAGTTTGGGATCCAATGCTCTAAGCTAATCTCAGTTCATACCAGCCATATGTTGCTAAGCAAACATTCCCATTGTATCTTATCTGGGTCCTAACGCCAGGCCACACATTGTCACCAGGAGATGTGAACAACAATGGAAGTTACATTAATGTATGTACAGCTGCACCTACATAAAAATGGGAGGATGTTCACATCTAGTGGGGTGTGACAACCACCTGACAGGAAGTTTCCGTAGTGTAGTGGTTATCACGTTCGCCTAACACGCGAAAGGTCCCCGGTTCGAGACCGGGCGGAAACATGTTTTCTTACTTTTACTTAGTTCAATCTTTCTCAACAAACTTAAACCTCCTTCACCCGATGGAACCCAACACTCCCAACTGTAAACTGATCGCAGGTCATTTAACATCTTATCTCTCAACTTAGGTGAGCCAATCATACTGGGTCACCTACAGGGGTTTCCCAAACCATTGTCAGCCCTCAAATGATGTACAGACAATGAGCGATAGATCTTGAGAACACATTTTTTAACACCCTGTAATTTCATAAAACCTCAGCAAGGATCTTGCCAACCCTTAATAATTTTTATATCTTTCTAGATTCTTAGTTATGCAGCATACATTAGTGATTACAGAGTAGGATCTATGTCTGAGAAGATCTTTGATTGGGAACATGTGACATCCTCAAAGAAAGAAAAGTTAAAAATAATTTAAGATTTTGTGTTTTTCATATACACAGTTTGATCCACTTCAAAATAAAGTTGTTGTTTTTTTAAAACAGTAATCTTATTGTGTAAAACTTATGTAAAGTATGAGATACGGGATGGACTTTTATAGAAATATGTCAGAAAGCAATTTGTGATACGTGGTTAAAAATAATTATTTCAGGTAATAAGGTTTAAAGACACATTAATCCGGTTACATTACGGGACTTAACATAGTGACAAAGCCTTGGACTCATGGCCTTGCGTCTACCTGATACTTTATTTTGTTGTTCACTGCCAACAAAAGTGTGGAGAGTGCAGTCACTATAGTAGTAATGGACTGGACTACGCTGAGCCCATGACGAAAATACATGTAAGCCTGGAGACTATCTATAATATAAAAGCCTAGCGGCGTGTGTTAGTGTGTGTGTGTGTGTGTGTGTGTGTGTGTAAAAAACTATTTTCTCAGAAAGGGTTCATCCAATTGACCTGAAATTTGGTATACTGACATTATTTGACAAAAAAAATAGAATAGTGAAGTCAGTTGACTTCCATCATCCCCCCTTCCCCCCGTGGTAGGGGTAGTAAAGGCTAAATTTACGAGTTGAGGGGTCAAACTCATTTTCGTGAGGTAATTTTACCTCATGAACACACATTAAAAAGGGCGCTTGCGTCGGGAAGTAACGCTCTTCCCCTGAGGAGGCCTGGGCTAGGCCCAAATGCATGACAAGAACCTTTTTAAGACCTTAAGTAGCTTGATTTGACTAGAATGCATGAGTATCATGCACGGGTTAACTTGTTATTAAATAAAGAGAAGGATGGACATTTGACAGTTCCATGTCTGGGTTCTTTTTAATCGGAGAAGACTTGTATGCAGTGGTCGGCTTGGGTAAACTTTGTAAATAGACCAAAATCAGCCTCAAGTATTATAGCACAACATTTAATTCAGGTGCTGGATAAGATTAATTTCTGTGCTCATAGCAGCCACAAAAGCAGTTAATACTTGTATGGGAATATGTTTTAGGTTACATTCTATTGCAATATTAATGTTTTTTTTCAATTTCAAGCCATTAGTTCTTAACCTGTAAGTCATTATCTCTGTACATAGTTTATTAAAATATTAACATGTACATTTCAAGTTTAAATTACTTGATTATACACAAGAGCTCTGCAAAGTGAGGATCATTTAAAAACCTGTTAAAAAAAAAACCCTTGATTTAAAACACTTATCCGATTGTATTCTCTGAACCAGAATAATTTTGTCAACATATGAAAATAAATCTTTTCATAAAAACAAAGCACACAACACAGGTAGTTTATAATAACTTTATACATTTTAATAGACATTTGCAGACAAAACTGATGAGAAAAAAACCAAAATAAAAAACATACAAATTTCAAGTCAAGTCAGGAAATGTACAAACCAGGCCTCAATCAATGGGAAACCAACATACATAATGCAATGTAGTAAACCTGTTGCCTACACATCCATTTTGTGAGCAGCCCATCAGTTTAATAGAAACCAGCAAAGCCAATGATTACGAATAAATTGACCAACCACATACTCACGAATATTAGCATTGTCCACAAACTGGCTACCACCAACGTGGGCAAAGTGACGGGTCCTCCTTAAACACTTTGTGCTCTGCATTCTTCCTTAAGCACACTTCATTTTTGTACCTTAAAAAATCTTTCAGGCTAGAATACGACACATACCAGCCATTACAAAATGAGTCATGTAGTTTAGCAATGCATCAGAACCCTCATGAAAAGATCAAATAAAAACCAAAAGGATTAAAAATTGCCATTCACATAAAACAAAGCAAGACCAGTAATATGATCACACACTTCCAATTTCTGCACAGTTACTTCCTTGGCACAACTATCCATATGTCACTGCTACAGTTACACTTAACAGATAATAGACAGGTACTATTTTCGCCAGGCTCAATGACCGACAAATATAAAAATCCAACTTTCACAAAGGTCTCCACCACTAAATTACGTCATTTGTAATGGACAAAGTGCAAATGACGCTTTTAAAGCTGCAGTGCCCGGACTCGCTGCCTGTATAATGTAATCCAGGTGGCGGATCTGCCCATTGGCGCTTTGAAAGCATCATTTGCACTGTGTCCATTACTAGTGAAGTAATTTAGTGTTGGAGACCTTTGTGGAAGTCCAATTTTACATTTGGCGGTTATTGAGCCTCGCGAAAATAGTACCTGTCTATTATCTGTTAAGTGTCATTGGCGCAGTTATAATCTTCATGATTTTCTAAGTGTCGCTCTTATACTCTTCGGTATTGTAATGTCGCTGTATACTGTGTCGGCATTTGGAGAGCGGAAAAAAGACTACCACCGATCACTACATATTTCCCTAGCTCAGAAAGGGTCTGGACTTGTTCTAGTAATGCTTTCACTTGCCTATCAGTACTAACAGATCCAGTGTAACCTGGATAGAACAGTCACTTGCATAGAAGCAGTTAGTCCTGGCTTACACTGCAAATGAAGTAAAGAAACTGATCTTCAGAACACAACTTCAACACCCTGTAATTTCAGAAAACCTCAGCAAGGATCTCACTTCAAAATAAAGTTGTTGTTTTTTTTAAAAAAGTAATCTTATTGTGTAAAACTTATGTAAAGTATGAGATACGGGATGGACTTTCATAGAAATATGTCAGAAAGCAAATTGTGAAACATTGTTAAAAGTGATTATTTCCGTGGAGAGTGCAGTCACTATAGTAGTAATGGACTGGACTACACTGAGCCCATGACGAAAATGCATGTAAGCCTGGAGACTATTATTAAATAAAGAGTTAAAATCTGTGTTAAAATTCCATACTAACAGTAATAGCTGCATTACTCTCACAAGTAACACGGCCCATTGAATTCCCTCTTATATTGCAGAATCTAAACACTTTATTTATACTCCTCCTCCAGCATAATACTTGGGTTACAGATAATAAAGTAACACCCCCCCCCCTATCAGAGCTCCATTCTCCACCCCAGTGAGACTCTAAGCCAGTGGTTCCCAAACTGTGTGCCGCAGCTCCCTGGGGTGCCGTGGCGATCTCAAAGGGGTACCAGCGGCCAGGGCAGGTGATAAGCAAGGCAGGGGACTACTTTTTTAATTATTTTTGCTAAGGGGTGCCTTGAAAACATTATGGAGAGCCTAAGGGTGCCTCGAACTGAGAAAGTTTGAAATCCACTGCTCTAAGCTAATCTCAGCTCATACCAGCCATATGTTGCTAAGCAAACATTCCCATTGAATCTCATCTGGGTCCTAATGCCAGGCCACACATTGTCACCAGGAGATGTGAACAACAATGCCATTGGGGGAAGTTACATTAATGTATGTACAGCTGCACATACATAAAGATAGGAGGATGTTCACATCTAGTGGGGTGTGACAATCACCTAACAGGAAGTTTCCGTAGTGTAGTGGTTATCACGTTCGCCTAACACGCGAAAGGTCCCCGGTTCGAGACCGGGCGGAAACATGTTTTCTTACTTTTACTTAGTTTAATCTTTCTCAACAAACTTAAACCTCCTTCACCTGATGGAACCCAACACTCCCAACTGTAAACTGATCGCAGGTCATTTAACATCTTGTCTCTCAACTTAGATGAGCCAATCATACTGGGTTACCTAGAGGGGATTCCCAAACCATTGCCAGCCCTCAAATGATGTACAGACAATGAGCCATGGATCTTGAGAACACAACTTCAACACCCTGTAATTTCATAAAACCTCAGCAAGGATCTAGCCAACCCTTAATAATTTTTATATCTTTCTAGATTGTTACTTATGCAGCATACATTAGTGATTACAGAGTAGGATCTATGTCTGAGAAGATCTTTGATTGGGAACATGTGACATCCTCAAAGAAAGAAAAGTTAAAAATAATTTAAGATTTTGTGTTTTTCATTTATACAGTTTGATCCACTTCAAAATAAAGTTGTTGTTTTTTTAAAACAGTAACCTTATTGTGTAAAACTTATGTAAAGTATGAGATACGGGATGGACTTTCATAGAAATATGTCAGAAACCAATTTGTGATACGTTGTTAAAAATAATTATTTCAGGTAATAAGGTTTAAAGACACAATAATCCGGTTACATTACAGGACTTAACATAGTGACAGCCTTGGACTCATGGCCTTGCGTCTACCTGATACTTTATTTTGTTGTTCACTGCCAACAAAAGTGTGGAGAGTGCAGTCACTATAGTAGTAATGGACTAGACTACACTGAGCCCATGACGAAAATGCATGTAAGCCTGGAGAGTATTAAGTAAAGAGTTAAAATCTGTGTTAAAATTACCGTACTAACGGTAATAGCTGCATTATTCTCACAAGTAACACAGTCCATTGAATTCCCTCTTATATTGCAAAATCTAAACACTTTATTTATACTCCTCCTCCAGCATAATACTTGGGTTACAGATAATAAAGTAACACTCCCCCCTATCAGAGCTCCATTCTCCACCCCAATCACACTGTAAATTAATCTCGGCTCATCCCAGGCATATGTTGCTAAGCAAACCTTCCGAGTGTATCTCATCTGGGTCCTAATGACAGGCCACACATTGTCACCAGTTGTGAACAACAATGCCATTGGGGGAAGTTACAATGGGAAGATGTTCACATCTAGTGGGGTGTGACAATCACATGATAGGAAGTTTCCGTAGTGTAGTGGTTATCACGTTCGCCTCACACGCGAAAGGTCCCTGGTTCGAGACCGGGCGGAAACATGTTTTCTTACTTTTACTTAGTTTAATCTTTCTCAACAAACTTAAACCTCCTTCACCCGATGGAACCCAACACTCCCAACTGTAAACTGATCGCAGGTCATTTAACATCTTGTCTCTCAACTTAGATGAGCCAATCATACTGGGTTACCTAGAGGGGATTCCCAAACCATTGCCAGCCCTCAAATGATGTACAGACAATGAGCCATGGATCTTGAGAACACAACTTCAACACCCTGTAATTTCATAAAACCTCAGCAAGGATCTAGCCAACCCTTAATAATTTTTATATCTTTCTAGATTGTTAATTATGCAGCATACATTAGTGATTACAGAGTAGGATCTATGTCTGAGAAGATCTTTGATTGGGAACATGTGACATCCTCAAAGAAAGAAAAGTTAAAAATAATTTAAGATTTTGTGTTTTTCATTTATACAGTTTGATCCACTTCAAAATAAAGTTGTTGTTTTTTTAAAACAGTAATCTTATTGTGTAAAACTTATGTAAAGTATGAGATACGGGGTGGACTTTCATAGAAATATGTCAGAAACCAATTTGTGATACGTTGTTAAAAATAATTATTTCAGGTAATAAGGTTTAAAGACACATTAATCTGGTTACATTACAGGACTTAACATAGTGACAAAGCCTTGGACTCATGGCCTTGCGTCTACCTGATACTTTATTTTGTTGTTCACTGCCAACAAAAGTGTGGAGAGTGCAGTCACTATAGTAGTAATGGACTGGACTACGCTGAGCCCATGACGAAAATACATGTAAGCCTGGAGACTATCTATAATATAAAAGCCTAGCGGCGTGTGTTAGTGTGTGTGTGTGTAAAAAACTATTTTCTCAGAAAGGGCTCATCCAATTGACCTGAAATTTGGTATACTGACATTATTTGACAAAAAAATTAGAATAGTGAAGTCAGTTGACTTCCATCATCCCCCCTTCCCCCCGTGGTAGGGGTAGTAAAGGCTAAATTTACGAGTTGAGGGGTCAAACTCATTTTCGTGAGGTAATTTTACCTCATGAACACACATTAAAAAGGGCGCTTGCGTCGGGAAGTAACGCTCTTCCCCTGAGGAGGCCTGGGCTAGGCCCAAATGCATGACAAGAACCTTTTTAAGACCTTAAGTAGCTTGATTTGACTAGAATGCATGAGTATCATGCACGGGTTAACTTGTTATTAAATAAAGAGAAGGATGGACATTTGACAGTTCCATGTCTGGGTTCTTTTTAATCGGAGAAGACTTGTATGCAGTGGTCAGCTTGGGTAAACTTTGTAAATAGACCAAAATCAGCCTCAAGTATTATAGCGCAACATTTAATTCAGGTGCTGGATAAGATTAATTTCTGTGCTCATAGCAGCCACAAAAGCAGTTAATACTTGTATGGGAATATGTTTTTGGTTACATTCTATTGCAATATTAATGTTTTTTTTCAATTTCAAGCCATTAGTTCTTAACCTGTAAGTCATTATCTCTGTACATAGTTTATTAAAATATTAACATGTACATTTCAAGTTTAATATACTTGATTATACACAAGAGCTCTGCAAAGTGAAGATCATTTAAACACCTGTTAAAAAAAAAACCCTTGATTTAAAACACTTATTCGATTGTATTCTCTGAACCAGAATAATTTTGTCAACATATGAAAATAAATCTTTTCATAAAAACAAAGCACACAACACAGGTAGTTTATAATAACTTTATACATTTTAATAGACATTTGCAGACAAAACTGATGAGAAAAAAAACAAAATAAAAAACATACAAATTTCAAGTCAAGTCAGGAAATGTACAAACCAGGCCTCAATCAATGGGAAACCAACATACATAATGCAATGTAGTAAACCTGTTGCCTACACATCCATTTTGTGAGCAGCCCATTAGTTTAATAGAAACCAGCAAAGCCAATGATTACGAATAAATTGACCAACCACATACTCACGAATATTAGCATTGTCCACAAACTGGCTACCATTGACGTGGGCAAAGTGACGGGTCCTCCTTAAACACTTTGTGCTCTGCATTCTTCCTTAAGCACACTTCATTTTTGTACCTTGAAAAATCTTTCAGGCTAGAGTACGACACATACCAGCCATTACAAAATGAGTCATGTAGTTTAGCAATGCATCAGAACCCTCATGAAAAGATCAAATAAAAACCAAAAGGATTAAAAATTGCCATTCACATAAAACAAAGCAGGACCAGTAATATGATCACACACTTCCAATTTCTGCACAGTTACTTCCTTGGCACAACTTTCCATATGTCACTGCTACAGTTACACTTAACAGATAATAGACAGGTACTATTTTCGCCAGGCTCAATGACCGACAAATATAAAAATCCAACTTTCACAAAGGTCTCCACCACTAAATAACGTCATTTGTAATGGACAAAGTGCAAATGACGCTTTTAAAGCTGCAGTGCCCGGACTCGCTGCCTGTATAATGTAATCCAGGTGGCGGATCTGCCCATTGGCGCTTTGAAAGCATCCTTTGCACTGTGTCCATTACTAGTGAAGTAATTTAGTGTTGGAGACCTTTGTGGAAGTCCAATTTTACATTTGGCGGTGATTGAGCCTCGCGAAAATAGTACCTGTCTATTATCTGTTAAGTGTCATTGGCGCAGTTATAATCTTCATGATTTTCTAAGTGTCGCTCTTATACTCTTCGGTATTGTAATGTCGCTGTATACTGTGTCTGCATTTGGAGAGCGGAAAAAAGACTACCACCGATCACTACATATTTCCCTAGCTCAGAAAGGGTCTGGACTTGTTCTAGTAATGCTTTCACTTGCCTATCAGTACTAACAGATCCAGTGTAACCTGGATAGAACAGTCAGGACTAACCGCTTATATGCAAGTGACTTACACTGCAAAATGAAGTAAAAAAAAAAAAAAAAACTAATTTTCAACTTCAACACCCTGTAATTTTATAAAACCCCAGCAAGGATCTAGCCAACCCTTAAACAAGAAAATTTAAAATCAAATGAATAAAAAACAAATTCACCTGGTATTTCATAGCCCATTTCCTGTCCCCAACCTATCAAGCTAACATTACCCTCCATAACAAAATCCTGCAAACTTTTTTTATATGTTTCCAGATTGTTACTTATGCAGCATACATTAGTGATTAAAGAGTAGGATCTATGTCTGAGCAGATCTTTAATTGGGAACATGTGACATCCTCAAAGAAAGATAAGTTAAAGATTATTTAAGATTTTGTGTTTTTCATATATAGTTTGATCCACTTCAAAATAAAGTTGTTGGTTCTTTTTAAAAAGTAATCTTATTGTGTAAAACTTATGTAAAGTATGAGATACGGGATGGACTTTCATAGAAATGTCAGAAAGCAATTTGTGATACGTTGCTAAAAATGATTATTTCCGTGGAGAGTGCAGTCACTATAGTAGTAATGGACTGGACTACACTGAGCCCATGACGAAAATGCATGTAAGCCTGGAGACTATTATTAAATAAAGAGTTAAAATCTGTGTTAAAATTCCATACTAAGAGTGATAGATGCATTACTCTCACAAGTAACACGGCCCATTGAATTCCCTCTTATATTGCAGAATCTAAACACTTTATTTATACTCCTCCTCCAGCATAATACTTGGGTTACAGATAATAAAGTAACACCCCCCCCCCTATCAGAGCTCCATTCTCCACCCCAGTGAGACTCTAAGCCAGTGGTTCCCAAACTGTGTGCCGCAGCTCCCTGGGGTGCCGTGGCGATCTCAAAGGGGTACCAGCGGCCAGGACAGGTGATAAGCAAGGCAGGGGACTACTTTTTTAATTATTTTTGCTTAGGGGTGCCTTGAAAACATTATGGAGAGCCTAAGGGTGCCTCGAACTGAGAAAGTTTGGGATCCAATGCTCTAAGCTAATCTCAGTTCATACCAGCCATATGTTGCTAAGCAAACATTCCCATTGTATCTCATCTGGGTCCTAACGCCAGGCCACACATTGTCACCAGGAGATGTGAACAACAATGGAAGTTACATTAATGTATGTACAGCTGCACCTACATAAAAATGGGAGGATGTTCACATCTAGTGGGGTGTGACAACCACCTGACAGGAAGTTTCCGTAGTGTAGTGGTTATCACGTTCGCCTAACACGCGAAAGGTCCCTGGTTCGAGACCGGGTGGAAACATGTTTTCTTACTTTTACTTAGTTCAATCTTTCTCAACAAACTTAAACCTCCTTCACCCGATGGAACCCAACACTCCCAACTGTAAACTGATCGCAGGTCATTTAACATCTTATCTCTCAACTTAGGTGAGCCAATCATACTGGGTCACCTACAGGGGATTCCCAAACCATTGTCAGCCCTCAAATGATGTACAGACAATGAGCGATAGATCTTGAGAACACATTTTTTAACACCCTGTAATTTCATAAAACCTCAGGAAGGATCTTGCCAACCCTTAATAATTTTTATATCTTTCTAGATTGTTACTTATGCAGCATACATTAGTGATTACAGAGTAGGATCTATGTCTGAGAAGATCTTTGATTGGGAACATGTGACATCCTCAAAGAAAGAAAAGTTAAAAATAATTTAAGATTTTGTGTTTTTCATTTATACAGTTTGATCCACTTCAAAATAAAGTTGTTGTTTTTTTAAAACAGTAACCTTATTGTGTAAAACTTATGTAAAGTATGAGATACGGGATGGACTTTCATAGAAATATGTCAGAAACCAATTTGTGATACGTTGTTAAAAATAATTATTTCAGGTAATAAGGTTTAAAGACACAATAATCCGGTTACATTACAGGACTTAACATAGTGACAGCCTTGGACTCATGGCCTTGCGTCTACCTGATACTTTATTTTGTTGTTCACTGCCAACAAAAGTGTGGAGAGTGCAGTCACTATAGTAGTAATGGACTAGACTACACTGAGCCCATGACGAAAATGCATGTAAGCCTGGAGAGTATTAAGTAAAGAGTTAAAATCTGTGTTAAAATTACCGTACTAACGGTAATAGCTGCATTATTCTCACAAGTAACACAGTCCATTGAATTCCCTCTTATATTGCAAAATCTAAACACTTTATTTATACTCCTCCTCCAGCATAATACTTGGGTTACAGATAATAAAGTAACACTCCCCCCTATCAGAGCTCCATTCTCCACCCCAATCACACTGTAAATTAATCTCGGCTCATCCCAGGCATATGTTGCTAAGCAAACCTTCCGAGTGTATCTCATCTGGGTCCTAATGACAGGCCACACATTGTCACCAGTTGTGAACAACAATGCCATTGGGGGAAGTTACAATGGGAAGATGTTCACATCTAGTGGGGTGTGACAATCACATGATAGGAAGTTTCCGTAGTGTAGTGGTTATCACGTTCGCCTCACACGCGAAAGGTCCCTGGTTCGAGACCGGGCGGAAACATGTTTTCTTACTTTTACTTAGTTTAATCTTTCTCAACAAACTTAAACCTCCTTCACCCGATGGAACCCAACACTCCCAACTGTAAACTGATCGCAGGTCATTTAACATCTTGTCTCTCAACTTAGATGAGCCAATCATACTGGGTTACCTAGAGGGGATTCCCAAACCATTGCCAGCCCTCAAATGATGTACAGACAATGAGCCATGGATCTTGAGAACACAACTTCAACACCCTGTAATTTCATAAAACCTCAGCAAGGATCTAGCCAACCCTTAATAATTTTTATATCTTTCTAGATTGTTAATTATGCAGCATACATTAGTGATTACAGAGTAGGATCTATGTCTGAGAAGATCTTTGATTGGGAACATGTGACATCCTCAAAGAAAGAAAAGTTAAAAATAATTTAAGATTTTGTGTTTTTCATTTATACAGTTTGATCCACTTCAAAATAAAGTTGTTGTTTTTTTAAAACAGTAATCTTATTGTGTAAAACTTATGTAAAGTATGAGATACGGGGTGGACTTTCATAGAAATATGTCAGAAACCAATTTGTGATACGTTGTTAAAAATAATTATTTCAGGTAATAAGGTTTAAAGACACATTAATCTGGTTACATTACAGGACTTAACATAGTGACAAAGCCTTGGACTCATGGCCTTGCGTCTACCTGATACTTTATTTTGTTGTTCACTGCCAACAAAAGTGTGGAGAGTGCAGTCACTATAGTAGTAATGGACTGGACTACGCTGAGCCCATGACGAAAATACATGTAAGCCTGGAGACTATCTATAATATAAAAGCCTAGCGGCGTGTGTTAGTGTGTGTGTGTGTAAAAAACTATTTTCTCAGAAAGGGCTCATCCAATTGACCTGAAATTTGGTATACTGACATTATTTGACAAAAAAATTAGAATAGTGAAGTCAGTTGACTTCCATCATCCCCCCTTCCCCCCGTGGTAGGGGTAGTAAAGGCTAAATTTACGAGTTGAGGGGTCAAACTCATTTTCGTGAGGTAATTTTACCTCATGAACACACATTAAAAAGGGCGCTTGCGTCGGGAAGTAACGCTCTTCCCCTGAGGAGGCCTGGGCTAGGCCCAAATGCATGACAAGAACCTTTTTAAGACCTTAAGTAGCTTGATTTGACTAGAATGCATGAGTATCATGCACGGGTTAACTTGTTATTAAATAAAGAGAAGGATGGACATTTGACAGTTCCATGTCTGGGTTCTTTTTAATCGGAGAAGACTTGTATGCAGTGGTCAGCTTGGGTAAACTTTGTAAATAGACCAAAATCAGCCTCAAGTATTATAGCGCAACATTTAATTCAGGTGCTGGATAAGATTAATTTCTGTGCTCATAGCAGCCACAAAAGCAGTTAATACTTGTATGGGAATATGTTTTTGGTTACATTCTATTGCAATATTAATGTTTTTTTTCAATTTCAAGCCATTAGTTCTTAACCTGTAAGTCATTATCTCTGTACATAGTTTATTAAAATATTAACATGTACATTTCAAGTTTAATATACTTGATTATACACAAGAGCTCTGCAAAGTGAAGATCATTTAAACACCTGTTAAAAAAAAAACCCTTGATTTAAAACACTTATTCGATTGTATTCTCTGAACCAGAATAATTTTGTCAACATATGAAAATAAATCTTTTCATAAAAACAAAGCACACAACACAGGTAGTTTATAATAACTTTATACATTTTAATAGACATTTGCAGACAAAACTGATGAGAAAAAAAACAAAATAAAAAACATACAAATTTCAAGTCAAGTCAGGAAATGTACAAACCAGGCCTCAATCAATGGGAAACCAACATACATAATGCAATGTAGTAAACCTGTTGCCTACACATCCATTTTGTGAGCAGCCCATTAGTTTAATAGAAACCAGCAAAGCCAATGATTACGAATAAATTGACCAACCACATACTCACGAATATTAGCATTGTCCACAAACTGGCTACCATTGACGTGGGCAAAGTGACGGGTCCTCCTTAAACACTTTGTGCTCTGCATTCTTCCTTAAGCACACTTCATTTTTGTACCTTGAAAAATCTTTCAGGCTAGAGTACGACACATACCAGCCATTACAAAATGAGTCATGTAGTTTAGCAATGCATCAGAACCCTCATGAAAAGATCAAATAAAAACCAAAAGGATTAAAAATTGCCATTCACATAAAACAAAGCAGGACCAGTAATATGATCACACACTTCCAATTTCTGCACAGTTACTTCCTTGGCACAACTTTCCATATGTCACTGCTACAGTTACACTTAACAGATAATAGACAGGTACTATTTTCGCCAGGCTCAATGACCGACAAATATAAAAATCCAACTTTCACAAAGGTCTCCACCACTAAATAACGTCATTTGTAATGGACAAAGTGCAAATGACGCTTTTAAAGCTGCAGTGCCCGGACTCGCTGCCTGTATAATGTAATCCAGGTGGCGGATCTGCCCATTGGCGCTTTGAAAGCATCCTTTGCACTGTGTCCATTACTAGTGAAGTAATTTAGTGTTGGAGACCTTTGTGGAAGTCCAATTTTACATTTGGCGGTGATTGAGCCTCGCGAAAATAGTACCTGTCTATTATCTGTTAAGTGTCATTGGCGCAGTTATAATCTTCATGATTTTCTAAGTGTCGCTCTTATACTCTTCGGTATTGTAATGTCGCTGTATACTGTGTCTGCATTTGGAGAGCGGAAAAAAGACTACCACCGATCACTACATATTTCCCTAGCTCAGAAAGGGTCTGGACTTGTTCTAGTAATGCTTTCACTTGCCTATCAGTACTAACAGATCCAGTGTAACCTGGATAGAACAGTCAGGACTAACCGCTTATATGCAAGTGACTTACACTGCAAAATGAAGTAAAAAAAAAAAAAAAAACTAATTTTCAACTTCAACACCCTGTAATTTTATAAAACCCCAGCAAGGATCTAGCCAACCCTTAAACAAGAAAATTTAAAATCAAATGAATAAAAAACAAATTCACCTGGTATTTCATAGCCCATTTCCTGTCCCCAACCTATCAAGCTAACATTACCCTCCATAACAAAATCCTGCAAACTTTTTTTATATGTTTCCAGATTGTTACTTATGCAGCATACATTAGTGATTAAAGAGTAGGATCTATGTCTGAGCAGATCTTTAATTGGGAACATGTGACATCCTCAAAGAAAGATAAGTTAAAGATTATTTAAGATTTTGTGTTTTTCATATATAGTTTGATCCACTTCAAAATAAAGTTGTTGGTTCTTTTTAAAAAGTAATCTTATTGTGTAAAACTTATGTAAAGTATGAGATACGGGATGGACTTTCATAGAAATGTCAGAAAGCAATTTGTGATACGTTGCTAAAAATGATTATTTCCGTGGAGAGTGCAGTCACTATAGTAGTAATGGACTGGACTACACTGAGCCCATGACGAAAATGCATGTAAGCCTGGAGACTATTATTAAATAAAGAGTTAAAATCTGTGTTAAAATTCCATACTAAGAGTGATAGATGCATTACTCTCACAAGTAACACGGCCCATTGAATTCCCTCTTATATTGCAGAATCTAAACACTTTATTTATACTCCTCCTCCAGCATAATACTTGGGTTACAGATAATAAAGTAACACCCCCCCCCCTATCAGAGCTCCATTCTCCACCCCAGTGAGACTCTAAGCCAGTGGTTCCCAAACTGTGTGCCGCAGCTCCCTGGGGTGCCGTGGCGATCTCAAAGGGGTACCAGCGGCCAGGACAGGTGATAAGCAAGGCAGGGGACTACTTTTTTAATTATTTTTGCTTAGGGGTGCCTTGAAAACATTATGGAGAGCCTAAGGGTGCCTCGAACTGAGAAAGTTTGGGATCCAATGCTCTAAGCTAATCTCAGTTCATACCAGCCATATGTTGCTAAGCAAACATTCCCATTGTATCTCATCTGGGTCCTAACGCCAGGCCACACATTGTCACCAGGAGATGTGAACAACAATGGAAGTTACATTAATGTATGTACAGCTGCACCTACATAAAAATGGGAGGATGTTCACATCTAGTGGGGTGTGACAACCACCTGACAGGAAGTTTCCGTAGTGTAGTGGTTATCACGTTCGCCTAACACGCGAAAGGTCCCTGGTTCGAGACCGGGTGGAAACATGTTTTCTTACTTTTACTTAGTTCAATCTTTCTCAACAAACTTAAACCTCCTTCACCCGATGGAACCCAACACTCCCAACTGTAAACTGATCGCAGGTCATTTAACATCTTATCTCTCAACTTAGGTGAGCCAATCATACTGGGTCACCTACAGGGGATTCCCAAACCATTGTCAGCCCTCAAATGATGTACAGACAATGAGCGATAGATCTTGAGAACACATTTTTTAACACCCTGTAATTTCATAAAACCTCAGGAAGGATCTTGCCAACCCTTAATAATTTTTATATCTTTCTAGATTCTTAGTTATGCAGCATACATTAGTGATTACAGAGTAGGATCTATGTCTGAGAAGATCTTTGATTGGGAACATGTGACATCCTCAAAGAAAGAAAAGTTAAAAATAATTTAAGATTTTGTGTTTTTCATATACACAGTTTGATCCACTTCAAAATAAAGTTGTTGTTTTTTTAAAACAGTAATCTTATTGTGTAAAACTTATGTAAAGTATGAGATACGGGATGGACTTTTATAGAAATATGTCAGAAAGCAATTTGTGATACGTGGTTAAAAATAATTATTTCAGGTAATAAGGTTTAAAGACACATTAATCCGGTTACATTACGGGACTTAACATAGTGACAAAGCCTTGGACTCATGGCCTTGCGTCTACCTGATACTTTATTTTGTTGTTCACTGCCAACAAAAGTGTGGAGAGTGCAGTCACTATAGTAGTAATGGACTGGACTACGCTGAGCCCATGACGAAAATGCATGTAAGCCTGGAGAGTATTAAGTAAAGAGTTAAAATCTGTGTTAAAATTACCGTACTAACGGTAATAGCTGCATTATTCTCACAAGTAACACAGTCCATTGAATTCCCTCTTATATTGCAAAATCTAAACACTTTATTTATACTCCTCCTCCAGCATAATACTTGGGTTACAGATAATAAAGTAACACTCCCCCCTATCAGAGCTCCATTCTCCACCCCAATCACACTGTAAATTAATCTCGGCTCATCCCAGGCATATGTTGCTAAGCAAACCTTCCGAGTGTATCTCATCTGGGTCCTAATGACAGGCCACACATTGTCACCAGTTGTGAACAACAATGCCATTGGGGGAAGTTACAATGGGAAGATGTTCACATCTAGTGGGGTGTGACAATCACATGATAGGAAGTTTCCGTAGTGTAGTGGTTATCACGTTCGCCTCACACGCGAAAGGTCCCCGGTTCGAGACCGGGCGGAAACATGTTTTCTTACTTTTACTTAGTTTAATCTTTCTCAACAAACTTAAACCTCCTTCACCCGATGGAACCCAACACTCCCAACTGTAGACTGATATCAGGTCATTTAACATCTTATCTCCCAACTTAGATGAGCCAATCATACTGGGTTACCTAGAGGGGATTTCCAACCCATTGCAAGCCCTCAAATTATGTACAGACAATGAGCCATGGACTTGGACTAGCTCCCCCTGCACCCATACTTCTTCAGCATGGGAACTCAGGGTGGTGTACGAATCAGTGCCCAGAAGTCAGAGGAGGTTCAACTGTACCAGGTGGGAATTTCTGTTCCTTCTGAACGGTCACATTTGAGAAAGGAGGAAGACGCTATCCTTCACTGTTGCTCTCTGTGCTCCTAGGAAAGCCTCCAGGACTTTTACAACAGTGTGTGCCCCGCCTAGGGTGCAAGTCCTAAGTCCTAACCCTCATAACAGTATTGGAGGAAAAGGGTATATGCCCTGAGAGCACAGCACTGGTGTGCCACGTTACCTGGGCAGCCACAGGAGCACTCTTGAGACCGTGTCCAACCATGCATTGTAATAGATATCATTACGGGTGTGGTATGTTTGTTTGGCTCTCTAAATGCAGGCACAGCATACAGCAACATTACAATACCGAAGAGTATAAGAGCAACACTTAGAAAATCACGAAGATTATAACTGCACCAATGATAGTTAATAAATAGACAGGTACTATTTTCGCCAGGCTCAATGACCGCCAAATGTAAAATCCGACTTTTACAAATGTCTCTACCACTAAATTATGTCACTTGTAATGGACACAGTGCAGATGACGCTTTTAAAGCAGCAATGCCTGGACTCGCTGCCTGTATAATGTAATCCAAGCGGCGGGTCCGCCCATTGCTTTGAAAAGCGTAATTTGCACTGTGTCCACTGGCGAAAATAGTACCTGTCTATCATCTGTTAAGTGTACATTTTATCATAGGCGCAGTCATAATCTTCATGATTTTCTAAGTGTCGCCCTTATACTCTTCGGTATTGTAATGTCACTGTATGCTGTGTCTGCATTTGGAGAGCCGTAAAAAAGACTACCACGGATTACTACATATTTCCCTAGCTCAGAGAGGGTCTGGACTTGGTCTAAAAATGCTTTCCCTTGCCTATCAGTACTAACAGATCCAGTGTAACCTGGATATAACAGCCAGGACTAACCGCTTATATGCAAGTGACTTACACTGCAAATGAAGTAAAAAAAAAACAAAAAAAAAAAAAACTTCTCTTCAGACAAAGCCTTGGACTCATGGCCTTGAGTCTACCTGATACTTTATTTTGTTGTTCACTGCCAACAAAAGTGTGGAGAGTGCAGTCACTATAGTAGTAATGGACTGGACTACGCTGAGCCCATGACGAAAATGCATGTAAGCCTGGAGACTATTATCAAATAAAGAGAAAGATGGACATTTGAGAGTTCCATTTCTGGGTTCTTTGTAATCGGAGAAGACTTGTATGCAGTGGTCAGCTTGGGTAAACTTTGTAAACAGACCAAAATCAGCCTCAAGTATTATAGTGCAACATTTAATTCAGGTGCTGGATAAGATTAATTTCTGTGCTCATAGCAGCCGCAAAAGGAGTTAATACTTGTATGGGAATATGTTTTAGGTTACATTCTATTGCAATATTAATGTTGTTTGTTTTCAATTTTAAGCCATTAGTTCTTATAACCTGTAAGTCATTATCTCTGTACATACTTTATTAAAATATTAACAAGTACATTTCAAGTTTAAATTACTTTATTATGCATAAGAGCTCTGCAAAGTGTGGACCATTTGAACTCCAGTTAAAAACCCCTTGATTTAAAACACTTATCAGATTGTATTCTCTGAACCAGAATAGTTTTGTCAACGCAGTCAAATAAATCATTTCATAAAAACAAAGCACACAACACAGGTAGTTTATAATAACTTTATACATTTTAATAGACATTTGCAGACAAAACTGATGAGAAAAAAAACCAAAAACAAAAAACATACAAATTTCAAGTCAAGTCAGGAAATGTACAAACCAGGCCTCAATCAATGGGAAACCAACATACATAATGCAATGTAGTAAACCTGTTGCCTACACATCCATTTTGTGAGCAGCCCATCAGTTTAATAGAAACCAGCAAAGCCAATGATTACGAATAAATTGACCAACCACATTCTCACGAATATTAGCATTGTCCACAAACTGGCTACCACCAACGTGGGCAAAGTGACGGGTCCTCCTTGAACACTGTGTGTTCTTCATTCTTCCTTAAGCGCACTTCATTTTTGTACCTTGAAAAATCTTTCAGGCTAGAGTACTACACATATCAGTCATTACAAAATGAGTCATGTAGTTTAGCAATGCATCAGAACCCTCATGAAAAGATCAAATAAAAACCAAAATTATTAAAAATTGCCATTCACATAAAACAAAGCAGGACCAGTAATATGATCACACACTTCCAATTTCATGCACACGATACTTCCTTGGCACAACTATCCATATGTCACTGCTCAGCAGAGCTGCTAACACATTGCCTAACATGCAAAATATAAACAAAAAGTGCTTTAAATAAATATTGCCGGTAACAGAACATACATTTTAGAATAAATCAGTGTAGTAATATAGTTACAAAAGGTATACAACAAAAGATATGTGCATTCTTGCCATATTGTACTAAAATGGAGCACATTACTACAATTTCTAATTAAGTTTATTGGAAGGTGTATAATTCACACATTATAGAAAAAAAGTAATGACTGTTCTTCGGCATGTAGTACTTAACCACAGCCTACTGACCACAAATCGTCTCTTCACTAGCAATAGGAACAGTGACACATGGAAGGTGTACAGAATATACTGGCTTGATAAACCATTGTGTTCCTACTGAACCTTTGTGGGCTGAGCCAATATTAACAAGAATGTAAGAACTGGTGACAGCCACCAGGCACTTCGTGACTTCTCTTGTTCCACCACGTGTAGGTGTAGACTAAGAAAACAAGAACACCTGAGTGCTGCATTGAAAGAAAGAGCAATTTTCAATAAAACAGATAATGTCCGATATTCTAGAAAATATAATCAAAAGAAGGGAAGTATTCAGTGTCCTCATTCAGCCTGGAAGATGACATGAGATCAAAAGACTCGTCTCTGGTGGAGCGGTTAAGTGTGCTGGTCTTGAGGCAGGAATTACTTCCGGAGGTAGACTGCAAGGAGCCATTATTGTCTGTGGGGTGGTTATGGCCATTTGTCTGTTGTGACTGGTCAGTAGATATTGCAAACCCATCAGCCAACATCTCAAGATAGCTGCTGTCGTTTGCAGAGTTGTCCATGGGCGACGGTGAGAAAAGTTCTGCAAAGAACTCGGCATCTCCAGGACTGCTGCATATAGAGGTGCTGGAACTCATTGTGCAAACAGATTCATTATCTGCATTGTCTATCTGTTCCTGGAGCTCCTGCAAAAAGCCACGCAGATGCTCGCGCCGATTTAAACTGCCTTGGGGAAGGAAGTCAGACTGATCGCTACAAGAGTTGCTCTGTTGTATTTTTGCCATCCTTTCTAAGGTGGCCAGTTCATTTTTCTTGGCTTTCAGCTTCTTTAGTAGCTTCAGTCTAAGTTTTCGAATTCTATTCTCGCTGGATGGGCGTCTATCCTTCAATAGGTTGCCGTAATTCAACCCACTGTTTCCAGGTTTTAAATGACTTGAAGATGAAGGTGTTAAAAATGTTTTAAGAGATGGTGCAGTCTTTTCTTTAGGAGGGTTAAAAGAAACCCCATTTTCTGACTGGAATCCAGGGGATTCCACCGAATTAGCAGTTTTATTCACACATTTGGCTCGAAATCCATCAAAGTTCTGAGCCGTCTTGGAGGCACCGCTTAGATCGGTTATTTTCAGAGGGGGGCAAGGTTTGCTTGCAGGATTTTTCTGCTTTGCACCACAGAGGTTGCCATTTAGAAGAGAATTATCTTTAATTATCAAACTATTCATCCAGCTGCCAACTATGCTTTTCTTTGTACTATAGGGCTGTGAAAAGGGGGTGCTAGTTGCAATGGGTGTAGCTTGCTTGTTAAAACCTGGCTTTGTTATGTTTTGTATAACAGGACTCTGAGGAACATTACAATCCACAGAAGGAACAGTCTTAGCATTAGGACTGGCAAGCATGGGCAGTGGACTCTGAGGAACATAACAATCCACAGAAGGAACAGTCTTAGCATTAGGACTGGCAAGCATGGGCGGTGGACTCTGAGGAACATAACAATCCACAGAAGGAACAGTCTTAGCATTAGGACTGGCAAGCATGGGCGGTGGACTCTGAAGAACATTACAATCCACAGAAGGAACAGTCTTAGCATTAGAATTGGCAGGGATGGGTTGTGAACTGGCAAGGATGGGTGGTGAAAATATACCATTCCTTTGGCTATGTTGAGTCAATGGCAAGGAATTAATGGGCACTTTGAGTTGAGCAGGTTGGGGAACTAATAATACTTGGTTTGCTTCTTTGCGAGCTGTACAATTATCTGATGGATTAAAATCAACAGGATTGCCCGTAGTGTCAAGTGGGATTTCTACAAGGGTCAGTGTTATGATGTCATCATCAGCATATCCCTCCATTCCAGCAAGTGGGTTGGACATGTTCAGGTTAACAGACTTAGCTGCAGGAGCAACTTGTATGGGGGATTCAGTAGAAGCAGACAGACAAAGGTTTTCTTCTTGAATTGATATGGATTGATTTGATGCATTAAGCTCAGAATGATCTGTTGTACTAAGCGGTGGATTCTCTGTTCCAGCAGTCTTTGCATTACTCTTTTCCCACATAACCACATGAATGTCCTCAGCACGCACTCTACATTTTTGGTGCCTTCTGCAAAAAGTGCCTTTAAGGTCATCAGACTCTAGCCAGGAACCTGCAATAAGAAATGAATAGTTATACCAGGTGTAAGCCAGCAGTAGTCAATACTTTTACATCTAACAAATAGCTGCCTTCCCTTTATAGATTTACTAAAATTACAAATCTGTAACATAGTCTACATCATAAAGCACTATGAGAATAAAGTCTAGAACAGTAACGGACAAACTGATGCACTCTGGGGGCTGCATGGTGCGGCCCTCTGACCTTCTAAAGAGCTGCACATTACCCTTAATCTTAGTTAATAAGAACAATATATGTGATGAAATAAATATAAACCAATCTGCAACATCATATCAACAGGCATTTTACACAAGTGTTACAAACTATAAAACAAATCTGACAAATCAGGGCCCCCGCAGGTGAAGGCCCAGACGGCAGCCTGTGGCCCCTCACTGGTCTAGAACATAGGCAAACCAGAGCATGATATGATCTATAGATAAAAATCAGGAGAGTCCAGGCTGCCAAAGTATAGTCTAAGGCAGTGTTTTCTAAACCCAGTCTCCAGGGAGCCCTAACAGTGCAAGTTTCCAGGTGACAAGTGATATAATTATACCACCTGTGGATCTTTCAAAATGTGTCAGTCAGTAATGATTACACCTGTGCTCCAGCAGAGAGATGTGGAAAACATGTACTGTTAGGGGTACCTGAGGACTAAGGTTTGTTAAACACTGGTTAAAGATCTAGATTTATCACACTTTCTACAAAGGAAGAGTGGGGGTGATGCCCACAGCAACCAATCAAATTCTAGCTGTCATTTTCTAGAATGTACTAGATAAATGATAGCGGCAATCTGATTGGTTGCTACAGGCAGCACCCCCACTTTTCCTTTCCAGAATGTTTGGTAACTACCTGTAGGACTTAAACAGGACCACACAATCTAAAACACAAGTTGTTTTATATAATAGAAAACAATATTGAATAGTTATACCCTGGACCTAAGTTGGAGAGTTAACCCCAGTTCCCAACAAACTGAACGGCAAGGTCCAGTAGATGGGACCCGGAGATTGGTCAGATACCTCCAAATATTTGAATTTCACTTGGCGTCACTGCTGGTTTTCTATCTTCAGATGACTCTACATTTATTGGCTTTTTAAAAGGGCTGTTGCATATCTTGCATTTACATTTATATAAATGAGCAGCGTTCATTTAATACTGATATTAAATAGAAATAAAGGGAAGTGAGTCAGTACTGAAATACCAGCCTAGGTGCACAATCCCTATAGTCTGTAAGAACAATACAGAACACTGACATCCCAGTACATGTACAGACATCACTCACCATCATCATTTGCTGTCCAAGAAGAAAAATGATCATAACGATATCGGATTACTGTTCTTATTTGATATAAGTGGCCATTAAAGTGAAAGGAATACTCCTCCAGATCATTGGTTGGCAAACCCTCCACAAAGTGAACCATGAATACAGAATGCAGCCTGCAAAAAACAAAAAACAAAACAGGTTTACATATGTAAAGTAATATAAAAACATTGCAAAAAAAATAAATCAAAAACCACAAAAATTAAATGGATCAGTTTACCTTAAAATGGGGAGTTTAAACAAATAAAACTACCTTACACATGATCGGTTTAAATGCCCCTAGCTTAGAGTACCCGTTTAAACAATTTTCAACTATATTATTATTTATTTACACAGCTCCTCCCGATTCCACTGTTTGCGAGTAAATAAATAAATAATAATAAATAAATAAAAAAATATAAAAAAATAAAAAAATAAAAATAAAAAAAAGACTGGGTATTAACAAATATGTCAGGTAAGTAGCGCCAGACCAGGTCACGTGCCAGTGTGGGAGTGGCGGATCGGAGAGCGGTACTATTTGTGCTGGCAGCAGGCTGGCACAGTACTACTGAACGGAGTCATTATTGTATCGAACAACTGTACTCTGCTGTTAAGCTTCTTGATTGACACAATCCGGAGATTATTTATGAACCCCCCGCAGAGGTTTTTATTACAGTAAATTATATCTGCTGTGATCCCAGCCTATTTGATCGCAAATGCAGTCCCTATGGGTGTCTATGGGGACTGCGGAAACCACCGAAATTCAGGGCTTGTCACCAACAGCTAACGACATGTGAAGATGGCAACAGCTGTTCTATCCTATGTGGAGAACATTGCAGGAGAACTTCCTCTCCAGCAGGACAGTAAGAACCTGTATTATTCATTATGCTCCAGGACGGGCTCCTATTGGAGCCACTGTGCCGGATAATCAATTTTAATAAATTGTCATGTTAACTAATTTCTTTTAGAGATTAGAAATTATTAACATTATTAATAATTAACATGAGCAACATGCAATAGACGCTGTAAGTCTCTAAATCTTATTGCCCACATTAATGCTTTTATCTTCACACCACTAAACAGATGTCATGTTGAAATACTGAAGCATTGCTGTATTATGAACAACGGTGTAAACTGTGCGGCAGTATCCAGGTGCAACACCTAATATTCCTCGTATTACACTGAACCTGCACAGTCAAAGAGGTCATTCAATGTTGAAATGGACATTGGGCTGTAATGGGGAAAATATGACATTAACTCCCTAAATTTCACATCCTGGACAATATTTTATTCCTTCCTCTTACATGTGCTGCACTGAGTTCATTCTCAGTAAAATATTGACTGTAAAAGGTGATCCTACAAAAGGCTGATCGCAATCTGTTTCAGCAGAATCACCGACAGGATGTTTGCTGAGTGTAGGACAGTATCTCCCCCCCAAAGATCACAGCTTTATCTCGGGTATCTCTCGTTCTGAGAGAAGAAATACATTTTAAAAACACAAAACTTTACTTCATGAAAGTCCTGCAAGTGCTTCCATCCTTGTTTTTAATATACTTTTATGTTGCATATTTATCGCAATAAATTTATTACTGTGGTGGAATTTTTATTATCCCCCAACCCTAGTTTGAGGTGAGTAGACGACATCCGAGATGTAGTGGCAGTAAGTCATTCAGAAACGTGGGCCAACATAGTGGGGAATGATAGAAGCACATACTATCTGGATGTTGCTGTGATATAAATATGGGAGTGGGACAGGTGGGAGGCCTCTGAATGTGCAGCATGGGGAAGAGAGGACTGAACCCCACCTCCTTGTCTGCATCCAGGCCTGGAGACCACGGTGTGAATGGGCTGTAGGTGGGAGGCCTCTGATGGTGCAGCATGGGGAAGAGAGGACTGAACCCCACCTCCTTGTCTGCATCCAGGCCTTGAGACCACGGTGTGAATGGGCTGTAGGTGGGAGGCCTCCGATTGTGCAGCATGGGGAGGAGAGGAATGAACCCCACCTCCTTGTCTGCATCCAGGCCTGGAGACCACGGTGTGAATGGGCTGTAGGTGGGAGGCCTCTGATGGTGCAGCATGGGGAGAAGTGGACTGAACCCCACCTCCTTGTCTGCATCCAGGCCTGGAGACCACGGTGTGAATGGGCTGCAGGTGGGAGGCCTCTGATTGTGCAGCATGGGGAGGAGAGGACTGAACCCCACCTCCTTGTCTGCATCCAGGCCTTGAGACCACGGTGTGAATGGGCTGTAGGTGGGAGGCCTCCGATTGTGCAGCATGGGGAGAAGTGGACTGAACCCCACCTCCTTGTCTGCATCCAGGCCTGGAGACCACGGTGTGAATGGGCTGTAGGTGGGAGGCCTCTGATGGTGCAGCATGGGGAAGAGAGGACTGAACCCCACCTCCTTGTCTGCATCCAGGCCTTGAGACCACGGTGTGAATGGGCTGTAGGTGGGAGGCCTCTGATTGTGCAGCATGGGGAGAAGTGGACTGAACCCCACCTCCTTGTCTGCATCCAGGCCTGGAGACCACGGTGTGAATGGGCTGCAGGTGGGAGGCCTCTGATTGTGCAGCATGGGGAGGAGAGGACTGAACCCCACCTCCTTGTCTGCATCCAGGCCTTGAGACCACGGTGTGAATGGGCTGTAGGTGGGAGGCCTCCGATTGTGCAGCATGGGGAGAAGTGGACTGAACCCCACCTCCTTGTCTGCATCCAGGCCTGGAGACCACGGTGTGAATGGGCTGTAGGTGGGAGGCCTCTGATGGTGCAGCATGGGGAAGAGAGGACTGAACCCCACCTCCTTGTCTGCATCCAGGCCTGGAGACCACGGTGTGAATGGGCTGCAGGTGGGAGGCCTCTGATTGTGCAGCATGGGGAGGAGAGGACTGAACCCCACCTCCTTGTCTGCATCCAGGCCTTGAGACCACGGTGTGAATGGGCTGTAGGTGGGAGGCCTCCGATTGTGCAGCATGGGGAGAAGTGGACTGAACCCCACCTCCTTGTCTGCATCCAGGCCTGGAGACCACGGTGTGAATGGGCTGTAGGTGGGAGGCCTCTGATGGTGCAGCATGGGGAAGAGAGGACTGAACCCCACCTCCTTGTCTGCATCCAGGCCTTGAGACCACGGTGTGAATGGGCTGTAGGTGGGAGGCCTCTGATTGTGCAGCATGGGGAGAAGTGGACTGAACCCCACCTCCTTGTCTGCATCCAGGCCTGGAGACCACGGTGTGAATGGGCTGCAGGTGGGAGGCCTCTGATTGTGCAGCATGGGGAGGAGAGGACTGAACCCCACCTCCTTGTCTGCATCCAGGCCTGGAGACCACGGTGTGAATGGGCTGCAGGTGGGAGGCCTCTGATTGTGCAGCATGGGGAGAAGTGGACTGAACCCCACCTCCTTGTCTGCATCCAGGCCTGGAGACCACGGTGTGAATGGGCTGCAGGTGGGAGGCCTCTGATTGTGCAGCATGGGGAGAAGTGGACTGAACCCCACCTCCTTGTCTGCATCCAGGCCTGGAGACCACGGTGTGAATGGGCTGCAGGTGAGGCAGTGTCTGCTATTGCCAGGTCATGGATAGCGGTTAGCATGTTAAAGATATACATTCCACACAGCACACTTACAGGATCTTAAAACTTGCTGGATGTCTATAGTGTGCAGAATCAGAATGAAGTGCATAGAGAAACAGGGATGGATCTGGTAAAGCAGCACCCGCTACTAAAAGCAGAATACAGACTGAGAGGCAAAGAAGATGACTGCATGAATTAAACTGTCTTGTATTGAGGATATTATAGTTAAGGAATGATCAGAAAGTGCCTGAGTGTGTATCACAGGGGAGTAGTGAAGATGTAATACGGTGGTGAAGGATGTGGTCATTCTACATTTACTATCAGAGGGATGTAATAAGAAGGACAGTCTGTTAAACATTGTTTGATAGGGGTTTGGGAATGAGCGTCAAAGTACCAAGGAAAATATATTTCCCTATATCTTAGACTACTTGATTGTTATTAAATTGGTGTATTGTTTATTGAGTCAACACCTTTTAAACTATAAACGTTTCCAAGCTTGGGAAACTATCCCCAGGGTTACTGGGACAACCCTGGTTAAATTACGAAAAATAAAAATTCATGTTATGATTAGAACCCTTAAAGAGGTAAGAATATACATTGTGGGCACCAGCAATGGTAATCACTGCACAGATTTGAGTATTTCATATAAACTTTTATATAGGTCAGAGCTATGACAATTTTTTTCATTTGAAAAGTTTCCTTTACTTTACATGCTTTACCCCCTAAAGGTAAAAAAATTTATGGCAAAGGAGTGTGGAGAAAAACAAAAACCAAGCTGTAGCGCCACCTGCTGGGCAGAGTTATACACTGACCTATATATTTCTTGAAAGAGAAGTGACAGTTGGGAGTGGTTGGTGGTTGCCGGGGGTGACAGTGGGGAGTTTTTAACACCTTAAGTAGCTTGATGAAGGATGTGGCGATGAAGATGAAGTGATGGAAAAAAATGATGAGGTGGTGACATGTGGACAAAACCACGTTAAAAAAGGGCGCTTACGTCGGGAAGTAACGCTCTTCCCCTGAGGAGGCCTGGGCTAGGCCCAAATGCATGACAAGAACCTTTTTAACACCTTAAGTAGCTTGATTTGACTAGAATGCATGAGTATCATGCACGGGTTAACTTGTGTGTATATATATATATACACACACATTTTTTATTTTATTTTTTTCATGGCTCATTACAAAGTGCAAAGGAGCATATTACCATTTAAATAATTTACAGAACTTTTCAACAGATGAGTGACTAATGAGTGCTAACTAGCTCCTTGATTTCATGGAAAATAAAAGGGTGTTTGAGTTCTTAATTTTACGGGTTTGTAAACAAAGCAACTTACTTTTCCAAATTCAGTGCCCGTCTTTGATCTGCATTCTGACACTTGTTGCACGGAGCCGTGTGCACAGCATTCAGAGGCCGCCAATCTGGGACTACCTTTGTGAAAGTAGTCATTGTTTTCTGGCATCTACAGGTAAATATACAAATCAATACAAAAAAAAATAAAAAAAAATCCAGAGGCCGTGTTAATAAAAAGCAATTTACATTCTCCACCATTGTGTTTAAAATACACCTGTCTCACCTCTCTTGGCAACTATATCCACAGACCTCGCATTTAAAGTTCCACGTATAAGTGTGCATGAAGAGTTCTTCAATCTCTGGGTCCAGTTTCAGAAGTAAAGGAAAGGCAAAGACTGGAGTCTCTTTCTGTCCTGTTGGGGGGGAAAAAAATAAAGCAATTAAGCAACAGCTATAAAAAATAAAAGTGTCTATGTGTGTAATATATATATATATATTTATTTTTACACTGTGCAATTAACCCATTCAGCACCAGAGTGTAGCAAGTCCAAGATAACCATTACTTATATACAGAACATGGATAGATTTTTCAGCGGGTGTCTTCATATCCTGAAGGGTTTGTTTTGACAATTACAATATAGGAAATAAATTGACACCAAGTACTGCTCGCACCCCTCCACCAACACTCTGAAAACCTGAAGTAGTCAGAATGGAATTACAAATTTATAAAGGTAGCGATCACACCTTAATTATACTCACTGCAGAATGGGCAAACACCACTGTGCATCAATGAGCTACGCATATATAATATCAAGTACACCAAACGATGACGGAACCTTCAGTATAACTCCCCGTAACTCTTATTTGGGTTACAAACTCAAAATTAACTCAATTATTCTGGCAGTAGAGGAAAGTAATATACATTTAAGTCTCTGCTTTACTGCTGTGTGGAGTTTTTTTTTTACTTTTTAAGATCTTAAGTACTTCATTACCTCCAACAAATGGGATGTATAAACTGTTTGAGCGCTGCATCTGACACCACAATGTTACTGCACCAGTTTGACAAGTGTCTCACAGCGACTTTACTCCAGTTACAGGTTACTGTAGCCCCTACATGTGTGAAGCCAGTAAAATGTACCTACAAAACGCAGGGCTTAAAAATGGTACATTTTAACTATCATATATACAGGCAAAAAATAAACCCCTGAAAACTAGGAGATAAAAGGACATATGTAAAACAGGAGTATTTTGCTGCAGATTTAAGGCAGCAAAGTTTAGTCTAACTGGCGTAGCCGTCACAATCCGTACCTTGCAGATGTCATTCCACTTATACTAGCACGGAGTCCATTAAGTCCAAAAACGTTTTAGTCACTTCCCAGACACCTGCAATGAAGGGGTGCCACCTAATTAAAAATAAACTGCACATGAAAGTTTTAGTCAATGTGATAGAGATGCTCCCAGTGCTGAAGGGGTTAAAAAGTGATCTCTTGGAGCAAGTCTCACATTACTATATTGAGGGTTTTATTTTATTTTTTTTAAAAGTACTACTCATTTACTTCTTTTCTACACAGGAATGGGTCATTATCAGCTCCCATGCCGCAGTTATCAGCTGAGATGATAAGCTAAAGCTCTGAAGATTGCCCATCTTTACAGTATTTTCAAAAGAACACGTGTGTATTTTTATCACTGAATTACAGGGACAATAATTTAGGATGAGAACGCAGAACGGACTAGAACTGCAGCCAGTCACATATTACTAAGTATCATATTGAAAGGTAAACAAACATCCATGCGCTACACATCCATGTATGTATGTATGTATGTATGTATGTATGTATGTATGTATGTATGACACACGTGTCTTGGAAACAGAAGTGCCACAGAATACGGAGGGGCTGGCAAAAATAGGTTTAGAGCATTTTATTATCTTTACAATCAATGTGCATCATATCAGGAACAGGAATTGCAGGACACTGGAAAACTGACCGTTCTAAATGGGAAATTCAGCAGCAGGATAGACTAAGATTTATGGAAATGGTTATAAAGTTTTGATAAAATGGTGTGTGGATAAAATATTGTAGCACGTAGGAGCCTGTCAAGCAAAGTTGATGGCAACCTAAAAAAAGATGATTTACTAAAAATCATCCCCAAGAGATGAGCCAGTAGCACATTTTCACTTTAATGACTGTCCACTCCTGAATTACATGTAAGCTAGAGCAAAACTGCACAGGTTTTCAATGTGAGGACAATACATAGACATCACTGCATATTAATCAGCTGCATCCTATTATGTTCCATATTTTGAAAGAACTTGTCTGTTCGTTTATAGTGTCTGCTTATAGCAATATTAAGACTTTGTTGATTGATGTCTGTAGTAATCTCATATCCCCTCCCCTCCCTAATGCATCATCTTCACTTTTAAATATATGTTTGCACCTTCTGAGGTCCAATTACAAGTACAGTATGTAGAGTTGTACATACCCAATTCACACTTCAAAAACGGCTTTAGTTTATCAAAGATGTACATTCTGACTTCATTCAGACATTTATCCAGCTTCTGTGTCCCTCCTGCCAGGTGCAGAAAAAAAGGATTACAAAAAACAAAAACGTTTACAACAGCAATTAGCACAAAGAAAAGGTGCAGAGGGGAAATGCTGACATGCTCAAGGATAATTAAACCACAACTAAGTTTTTTAGTGGAATTAAGGTCAAGCTATTACTTCCAATGCCCGGTCCACCACTAAAGATGTTGTTTCAACTGCCCGGACATGCCTTCTTCAATTGGACAATGGGTCCGTCGAAGCTCCTGCCCCAGGTATTTCCCATTTACATAGATGGGAAATTCATGGAGAAAGGGTAGGTAAAAATCACTGCCTGTATGAATTGGGTAAGGGGTAGCAGAAGAGGTGGCCCATTAGAGAAATTAGGAGGACTTTGTATTTAACTTATTGTACTTTTTTGGGTAAAAATAACCTGTAGCAAAACCCATTAGCATGTAGTTATAAAGTAGACTGCTATACAGAGCATTATTCACATCAAAACCATAAAATGCGACATATTCAAATTGTTCCAAGTAGGAAAAGAATAAAATAAAGGTCTTAACATTTTTAGCACATTTGACATTGAACTTTGATCTAATGAACGCTGTATTTACTTATGCTACTGAATCCTAACTTTTGCCACGCTGTCAGGTGCGGGCTGACAACATGCAGCCCAGGGGGCGCACAGGTGGCCGCATCATATGACACGCGATGCAGCCGCGTCGGTCACTCTGAACGGCCCGGGGGACCAATGCCCCCCTGCCCAGCCCGCCCCTGCTAATTGTAAAGGTCTATTAGACTTTGTAAATGAGATTAAAGCAGAGCTCCCAGGTTGAGCATAAATTACATGAGTCCTGGCGGCTGTGTGGTTTGTCTTATAGGCGACAACGGACCAATCAAAAGCCGTAATCTCAGTGGTATCATGGCGATTGCAGCTTCTAATTGGTTTCTCCTGCTTACACTTTGCTCCGAAAACCAAATTAAAAGTGGGGAACAGAAATAATTCCCATAGCTGTATGGGAGTGTTGCCTTTAGCAATAGAATTTCTGTGAATAAAGCTCTTCGTATTGGAGACTTAATACTTCAATCAATGGAAGATATCTGTTTAGAAGCACAAGGCTTTTACCAGGAGTCTATAAAATATGGAAAGTTGGTCAATATCTTTAAAGAGGACCTATCATAGTGTTTATACTAGTAAATCAGTTTTCTTCCTCTTATCTGAAAAGGTCTTCACAAGCATTACAGAGGAGCTGACAATTGAGATTTGTCGCATACACGCCACCATGAAATCAGGCAGTTTGTGGGTCAACAAAGCATAACAATACAGCCTTATGCACTCATGAGAACCCAATGACATCATGACGGTCTCCATGTCATGTAGGCAGCAAGTGCAGCACATTAAAAGGTAAAAAACAAAACAAAAATAAAGACGCTTTGGCATTAATTACATGTTAAGCAAGAGGTTTGAGTAGGAAAAAAAAAAATGCCCACCTGATTTCCTTCTCTTGTCCCATTGTGGTAGCATTGTGCTGGCTTCCTCATATTTTGCGAAAAGATAGTGAATCAACTCCTTGTTGTTATCACCCTTAGCCACAAAGTTGTTGAGCATCTCAGACTGGACTAGGGCTGATAATACGCAATCTAACCAGCATAAGGAATATTTGTTCTTCCACTGTAGACGTCTCTGGCTATTTTGGAAGGTTCTTCGTCCGGGTGTTTTAGGAACCTGTTTAGATTCCACAGTTGATGCATTCATCGATTCATCTTGTGCTAAACTGTCAGCGTTTAACGTGGTTTCTGAAGAAAGAGTTTCTGACAATGTGCCGCTGTCATGAAGGCCACTGTGATTGGTTACAGTGCTGGATATTTCATTCACCTCATTCTGCTTCGATTTATCATATTGTTTACCTTGGCCTTCCTGCAACAAATCCCGTTGTTCTACTGGTTCTGTGCTCGATTGTCTCGCAGAAACAGGCACTTCACATGCAGGACTAGGGGATGCTGCTAGGGGCTCTTCCATCCGGTGTTCGGGCTGAATGTCCAGTAACAAGTCAGGTAAGACTGGGTTTTCATGAAAAGGTTTCTTAATATCCTGCTTGGACACCGACAAACCACAGTCTGATAAGAGAGGAGGTTTTACATTGCCAAGACCTTCTATAGCAGCACCTGTATTACGTAAGGGACTGAACTGCTGGTCTAACAAATGTTTTGTTTGGGAATGAGCTGTGACACTACTTTCACAACTGTCCATCGGACTGTCCAAGAAATGATTATCTGACAACAAGAGTAATGTTGTATTCTCATTATCACAATCATCCATTACTGCAGTTATGTCACATGTGGAACCACCGATGACAATCATGGAATTATCTTTCAAAGAATGTGCCTCCTGAATGCCTACAGACGGTGTGCTCGTTACACAATGACGTGTCGGACAGTCCTGCATCATGTTTTGTGGATTTGACAGAGAACGGTCTAATAATGTTGCAGCATCTGCATTAATGTCAGGTTTCACAACTGATGTAGTGCAAAGGGGGTCACTCACACCCATCAAGGAAGTAGTCTCTGAGTGGCAGACAGACTGAATATCCTGTAAAGAGTCAGATGGTTTGCCTGTGTCATTTTTCTGACAATCATGGACTAAATCTAGTACTTCAGTCAACCTATTTTCCTGCAATAATACTGCTACAGAGTTCACTGTGGGCTTGTCTTTTACATCAGACACTGGGCTGCCAGGCACATTCCTCAAGGACTTTTCTTCTGACTGACAGTCAGGCAGACTATCCTGCAAATGATGAGAGAAATTGGTAGTTTCAGAATTACTTGCCCAACAGTCCTGGGCTCTCTCTTGCGGTTCTGGCAATGATATATTTGCCAAGTTTAAATCAGAGCTATATTCTCCAACAGAAGCCGTCATAAAAGATATGTCACTCACACAGGACAACGAATGGTCGTCTTTGGACAAGCTATCAGGCGACTGATGACCCTCCAGTAAGGGAGATGGAGAGGATGTTTCACGCTGACTTTTCTCAATATTCTCCACCAAATCTTTTGGTTGTGACAAGTGGCAGATATTTAAAGCTGCTGCTACGAGTTCTATACTATTACCTTTCACAACAGAAGATGACCCGTACACATCCAAAGACTTATCTTCTGCAGGGCACACCTGCTGAATATCCTGTAAAGAGTCAGGTGGTTTGCCTGTGTTATTTATCTGACAATCATGGACTAAATCTAGTAGTTCAGTCAATAGATTTGCCTGCAATAACACTGCTGCAGAGTTCATCGTGGGCTTGTCTTTTACATCAGACACTGGGCTGTCAGGCACGTTCCTCAAGGACTTCTCTTCTGACCGACAGTCAGGCAGACTAACCTGCAAAGAACGAGAGCGGTTGGTAGTTTCAGAATTACTTGCCCGACAGTCCTGTGCTCTCTCTTGTGGTTCTGGCAATGATAGATTTGCCAAGGTTACATCAGAGCTATATTCTCCAACAGAAACTATCATACAAGATATGTCACTCACACAGGACAATGAATGGTCATCTTTGGACAAGCCATCAGGCTGATGACACTCCAGTACGGTGCAAGATGGAGTGGCTGTTCCACGCTGACTTTTCTCAATGTCCTCAACCAAATTTTTCGGTTGTGACAATTCCCGGACTGTTGAAGATTCTATACTATCCTCTTTTACAACAGGAGATGTAGTGTGAGTGGGCAAAGAATTATCTTGCGATGGGCAAACATGCAGAATATCCTGCAATGGCAGAGATGCAGGAGTCACTTCACAGCCATCTTGCATGAAATGAGAAGGTTCCGATACCCCATGCTTTAATGGTGAGACAGCTGGGTTTACAATACTGTTCTCTTCCACAGGACCTGCTGAAGAAGTTGGTGGTGCATACATATCCAGCAAGGAATTTACCTTTATCTCCTGGTCAGACTTATTATGCCACAAACAAGAAGATACAGTACTCTCACATTTACTTGTCGGTGTCTCCTGTATGAATCCATGAGCTGAAGACAACCTGTGGCCAACGTTTAGCACAGTGCCCATGGCTTCCACTTGCTGTCCAGACTGGGTGTCCTGTAACAAAGATGACTCTAATATTTCACAAACGCTGTTCTGGAGAATTTCACAGGACTGTGGTAATCCAGATTCCAAAACCGAATCCTTTCCTACATCTGGCACATCAACACCGCACGGTGGGCTGGACACCTCCGTGGGTGAACTCTCCTTCACTGGGGACCTTAGCTGGTTGCACTGCAACAGAGGTGGTGATTTAAACACATGAACTGGACTGAATGTTAAATTCTTCAGGGCACCTGGATCTCTACTTGAAACCCCAGTGTCGTCAATTTCTGAATTTAAGTGTTTCTGATCTTCGCTGCTCCCTATGTGGCCAGTATTTGATACCTTTTGTATGTTCACTGCATTTGGGTTCTCACATTGGAAGAAAACATCATTTTTCATGCCCATTTCTACCACTTCAGTTGGCAGTAGGCCTTCTTGAAGAATACCCTGATTTGCATGCAGTGGCTCGGCTGGGTCAGACACATCCCGGCTTGGTGATCCAGTAGATATGACTGGAGGCTCCTCACGTAGAACAGAAGTAAAACTGCTGAATGAATTTCCGGTCTCTGACACATTTTGAACTCGAGTATCTCCGTCCTTAGCCTTACAACACTGTAGTGAGGTTCTGGGAGGGCTAACTTCACATGCCAGGGGAGGTAAAACTGGCACAGATTCACCCCAATTAGACTGGATAGAAGGAGGATATTCCCCGAGGATGGGCAAATCAATCTTTGCTCTCTTCACACGAGGGAGGTGAATTGGTGACACTTCCGAGATATTTCGCTTTTTTTGCTTGTTTGGGCTCGGATTCTTCAAGTCCACAGTGTTTGCGATTATGTTATCCAAGGGAGTGTATCCCAATGGAAAAATACACTGGGGAAAAAAAGAAAAAAAATCAGAAAACAAAATAAGCCACAAACAATGGAAATAATATAGCACAGGAGAGATTCGCAGTGTTTTTTTTTTTTTACATAAATCGAACCAGACTTCACAATGGATGGAAGCATACCTGTGGATTAGAGCAGAGGAATATTGACTGAGTAAAATTGATGCGGTATGTCTTGAGAGCTTGCAAATGGCCTTTGGACTTACACACTGGACACCATCCATCAGGAGGAGTTTCAAAGGCGTTGGCATTCTAGAACAGAAAATAAAAGCAAGATGTTAACTTATGTTGCCATGCAGGTAAAAGCAACACCAAAAAGACCAAATGACTCAGGGCCACTGTTTCAAGCAACAAGACGTTTGTAAATCTTTAAAAAAGTGGTAGAACTGAACCCATTACAAATTAGGTTTTCCACAATTTGTTTGAGAGTATATAAAATGCACTGTAGTGTAAAACGTGTTTGGCTACTGATTGGTTGTCATACAACAACATGCTATAACGCAGTGAAAAGGACTTTGTCAGCAAACCTTCATTTCAAAATAAAGGCCAAGTCTGCCTAGAGATTGTCACCACTTTTAGTCATTGACTGAATCTGGGATACCTTGGAGTAAGTGGTTGTCATTAGCAATGTAAGTACAGTACATGATTAATGACGATATATTCCAAGTTTCCACTTCAATATACCTGAAGCTTAAACTCAAATGTGTTGTTGACTAATATTACTTAACTTAATTATCATAAGTTCATAACAGTGCTAATATGGTTGGCTAGTTATAACTACTTGGCAGTTCCAAATCAAATTCTGTAATCCCTGCATATAACAAAATTTGAGGAACAGATTCTGATAATTGTCTGTTTTGTCTAATTGGTTTTTAAAATCTTTAAATACTGTACCACAATTACACAAGATACCTTGTTAGACAGAAACGTTTGCAACATTGTTTACTCTGGACCAACACATTATTGCAATCTTTGCCATAGGACAATCATCACCAAAAAGAAGACTGTTGGGAAATGAGTATTATAATATTTACCTATTAACAGACTGGTCTCAATCCAGTCTACTGATTGGTTAAAATCTACTGTAAGCTGGCTAGGGTAAGAATGCACCTCCAAGACAGCTCTAGGGTCTAAAAAGGTCAATCAGTTAATTATAACAGACCACATTCTAGTGATGACTGGAATTGGTAAACAATTTGTACACACAATGAGGAAAAATTTATTCATTTTAAAACTAAAGCAAATGAATCAAACTTTTGACTGTTGACATTAAACTCATCACAAGTTGTACCCTAGTCATAGAATGTAATGTTTACATTCCAGACAATCTTTCGCCTTTTTTTTTTTACATTTGTTTAAAGATTTCCGTGGAAAAGAAAAGAAAAAATTCCCAAAACAGGACAATACAGATGTATGCGCAGATCTAAAAATTCAGACGAAAAAAACAAAAACAAAAGTTTCACTGACTTTTCCCAAGTACCCCACCATGTGGAGTGAAGGTTTATCTAAAAATGACCCTTGTCCAACCAATGACACTGTAGATCCTGGCGTCTCTGAAGCCATTGTGGAGACCCATTGGCTTATTTTGGTCATATCACATGTAACATGCCAGCACCGTTTAGGATATGTCAAAGAACCCTGAAAGACAAGTGAGTGGAACAAGTTATTTACATGATTATAGACTGAATGACTAATTGCTACAGATACTGACGGCAGCAACATGTAATATATCTTCCAATAAACATCCACATAAATAGATTACAGCTAAACTTAAATATACATATTCAAACTAAAACCTTAGATAACCTGTGCCTGTCCGTGGTTTTAAAACTAAACTTCCTCCATGGTACTTTGACGAGATTAAGATCAACAAATTGTGGAATGAAACAAGTTACCTACTTCACTATACTACAGTAAAAAGGAGATTAAAGGTTTACACAATTCTCTAAAGATATAACAAACCACCTGTGAAACCCAATATACCTACTGTATAATGCACAACAAACTACAGTAAGGCTAGGAACACACTGGAGAATTTTCCGACCAATCTTATCTACAACAATAGTACCTACGACTGAAGATCCAATCGCTTGGGCGATTTATGCGTACACAGGGTTTACCTTCAGATCTGTGGCCTTCATCTGGTCCTATAGTCATTTGGAGATTGACAGCACAATATGCATTCATTCAATAAATCAATACAATGAAGCGTGGATTATCACAATGATAATCTGCTCAGATTAGGTGGAAAGGTTTATTGAAAAGGGGTCAGAGAGAAGCCGACTGAAGGGTGTGTATTGTAATCAATTACATTCTAACAATCGTACAAACTCGCTAACATTGTGCATGCACTGAAGAGGTCTGTTCTTTCAGATCAAAACTGTATAAAATCTTAAAATAATAGGACTCAAAACTATCAGTGTAATGTGTGTGCTTAAATTGTTTATTTATGTGATCCTCTAGTAATTAAGTTGTTCATTCAGAACTAAAAACTGTCTGTGGCCAGACAAACTAATATGGATACAGAGTAATCCTGATTTCAGCTTGGCACACAATGCCCTTCAGGATGTATAAACAGAACGTGAAATATTATAAAGTATCAGTATGATTGTTTCCACTTTCTGTAGCCATTGCCAGTATAAACTAGTAACATTATATACTGGATCTGCAGAAGTACCTTTTGCTAGCCTGGTCTATTAATATATTTGTACGTTCTCGAAATGACAGCTGCCACATGCATAGCTGATACTTAAGCTTTGAGCTCACTAAACTAACATTTAGTAGTAGGATGACCGCTGCGTAACATGTCCCACTCCCTGTAACTTAATGACATGAAGTTAAACTTGACTTACACACTTTTTCATAGGAAAATAAATCAAATAAATACAAATCAGGAGTGTACATACAGTTCTGACCCCTCATACACGAAATAGTTGAGTAAACATTGTGCTGAAGGAAGACACACACTTTAGTTAAAATGACCATGTTTTACCTGCTTTGCAGTTAACTGCAAACAGGGATTATCGACCCCTATAGCAAGTGTGTCCTCTGTAACATTTAAATATAGGATGCAACTGGGACACAGCATATACTGTACTTAAGGACAATGAGTACATAAAAATCAATAATCTCTATGACATGTCTCTAAATGCAGCCACCACGTACTGGATACAGCTAACGTCAGGTAGTACGTGATCCTTTTATCTAGTGTGTATGAGCCAAAACAGTCATACTGATGAATTTTGACATTATATAAGATAACCTTGATAAGGTGAACCCTTATCTGGATAAATGTCTTACCTAGATTTCTTTCACCCATAACATGCAGTAAAAAGATTTTAAAATGTGCTATTTTACATGACAAGATTTGCACGGTGGCTAAGTGGTTAGCACTTCTGCCTCACAGCTTTGCGGTCATGAGTTCAATTCCCAAAGCCGTAACTAGGGCTGTGCGATAGGGGCGACCGCCCAGAACTCAATGCTGAAGGGGGACGCAGTTTATGAATATTTTAGGCTAATTTGGTTAAAATTCAGTGTTAGGAGGGGCGGCATTTTTCTTTTTCACCCCAGATGCTAAAATTTTAAGTTACGGCTCTGTCAATTCCCGACCATGGCCTTATCTGTGTGGAGTTTGTATGTTCTCCCTGTGTTTGCGTGGGTTTTCTCCGGGTGCTCCGCTTTCCTCCCACACTCCAAAAACATACTAGTAGGTTAATTGGCCGCTATCAAAAATTGACCCGTGTGTTTGTGTGTGTGTGTGTTAGGGAATTTCGACTGTAAGCTCCAATGGGGCAGGGACGGATGTGAATGAGTTCTCTGTACAGCGCTGCGGAATCAGTGGTGCTATATAAATAAATGGTGATTATGATGGTGATAATAGATCAAAATTTGAGAATGTAGTCCCTTTAAGGAAACCATGCATTCCAACAAAAGAAGACACCTAAAAAATGCAGGCTTTTCAGAAACAAACATCGACAAAGCTAGTTAGCTCTGTAATATTAGTTTTCAGGCAAGTCACATCCCTATAAGTCTACAAATGAAACGGCAAATCAGTTTCTCTGGTGTAAGCAATTTCAAAGGCGGCATTATATTGACGCCATCACACAGGTCTAGTGGTCGATAAGACCACATGTTCTTAGTATTGAATAGCACTGGATAGTCAGTACAGAAAGAAAGATCCATATCGATAGACAATATAACATATCCTGTAACTGTCATAGAAAAATATTACAAAGGGGAGAAAAGTAATAATCAATTTTATAGAATATATTTTACATACACACACTAAATGAGTAGAATACTACATTATTTTCTGTACTATTTTCACAGTGATGCAAGTATAGTGAATATGCACAACACTTATATAAAGTAAGCATAACACTGAGCTCAACAGGCAATACTTTATATCAGGTATGGGAGACCACAGGTCTCCCAACTGTAGTGAAACTATAAGCTGGCGGCGCATGTTGGAACTTTTAGTTGAAAAACCAATCCAGAGCCACGTTTCCTACCTTTCCTTTATTTACGGACAGCTGGAAGCATTATTAACACTTTTCCTGTCAAATAGACATTATAGGGTATATTTACTAAACCGCGGGTTTGAAAAAGTGGAGATGTTGCTTATAGCAACCAATCAGATTCTAGCTGTCATTTTGTAGAATGTACTAAATAAATGACAGCTAGAATCTAATTGGTTGCTATAGGCAACATCTCCACTTTTTCAATCCCGCAGTTTAGTATATATAGCCGTAAGAGTTTAATATATGGTCTCTGTTCTATTGGTGTGCAATACAATTTTTCCCTCAGAAAAAAAGAGGAAACTGTAGTTTTCAATTATATTAAGAATTACTAGTAATGTTGCTGTGCAAAATAACAGATGTCTATATGTTCTACATAGAGAAGGGGTAAGAAAAATATTTATGTCAATAAGAGTATAAGGAAATGAACACCACAGTAACAGACTGAAAAATCAGTAAAAAATAAAACCCTATAGATCAGTGGTATTGTTTTTTAGCTTAGACAGTGTCCGAAGGGCCACTGCACCTGTAAATACAAACTGTATGTGCCAATACATAATGTGTAGTGGTGGCTGTGCCACTCCATTTAGTCTGAATATGTAAACACATAATATAGAAGGATGGAAGTGCCTGTAAGTGCAGTCTGTATGTAATACTGTATGTATTAGGTATTAATACATAACGTATAAGGGTAGCAGTGTCTGTGTCCCCTATTTATTACCAACCCCATTTCATACATGATGTATTTCATTCCTCATCGCAAAGAGGATTGAAATATTGTGTATATTAAAAAACTTCAGCAGGAACAGCAGTCACGAAAAACTGCTGTTACAGCAAAGACCTGTCTCTTATGTCCTCTATGGTCACTATCGTAAAGTGCCCACCTTTGCGATATTGACCGGAGGGGAGAGCAGCAAGATGCGGTGAGGGATCCGTAGATCCCTCTATCGCAATACTCTCCCCATAGGAGCAGAGCTGAAAAATGACACATACGGTAGTGGACGCCAACCGGAGATGGTGTACATTATCATATGTGTAGTTGCCTTTTCGGAATGTAATAAACTGCAGTATATAGAAGTACCCATAGACTTCTATGGGGACTGCTCTGGATTTCGAAAAAAAATGCAAAGCAATAGATATCTACAATATCTGCTACAATGCAGTGATAATAAACGTAGGTTCCCCGAATTTTAATGGAAAAAAAAGCAATAATAAATAGGCCCCTGTAAATGCAGTCTGTATGTATGTATTAATACATAATGTCTAAGGCTGACAGTGTCTGCAAGTGCAGTCTGTATGTGTTAATACAATGGGGCACATTTATCAATATTCACATAAAGTGAAAACTAGTTTTCAATCCTTATCGCAATTAACTATTTCTCAAATTTATGCACAACCCTGCACAGAAACAGCAGTTTCGATAAACTGCTGTTTCTGTGATAAAAAAAAAAAATCATACTTACCCCGCCTCTTCAGAAGCGATGTCTCCGGATCTCCTTCTCGTCCTCTTCACTTTTCTTCTTACAACAATTGCGCATGTGCAGTTCGAAGGACTGTACATGCGCACAAACATCTCGCTCTGTCTCTGCAACTATAGTTGCAGAGACAGAGCGGTGAGTGACAGGGAGGGATCATGTGATCCCTCCACACATGCGCTCTCCAGCTCTGCTCTTCGGCGCAGAGCTGACAGTACTGAAATTTTTCATGATAATGTACCCCAGATTCGGCTGACGTACATTGTCATGACAAGTTTGCGGAAAAAAACAATTTTTCGGAACTTGTTAGATGGCAAGAGGGAGCAGTCACCATACTGTAGAATGGTGACTGCTCCCAAAAACAAAGCAGAATGCAAAGCAGCAGATACAATGCACCTTTCATAAATATGCGGGACACACAGAGGGACCTGTATTGTATGGTAAGTGGATAGTGCACCATCACTATTTCTTAAATATGCCCCATAATGTCTAAGGGTGACTGCAAGTGCAGTCTGTTTGTATTAACACTATGTATTATATGTTGTATATGTTGACAGTGTTTGCAAGAGCAGTCTGTATGCAATATAAGAGGTCCTGTATTAGATTTGCAGAGTACACATCAATAAATGGGGATGATGATGTGATGCATAATGTGTCAGACCCTGCAGTCTGTATATGTTAACATGTAGTATACAAGGCTGGCAGTGCCAGTCTCTGAATGCTAATAATTGCTATATAAAAGGTGGCAGCGCCGTCATAGCGTTAATACAAGATAAGAAGGGTACAGGTTGTGTGTAACATAAAAGGACATGTGTCAGCCTCTTACAACCACAGGCTGTATACATCAGGAGCTCCCATGCCCCGTACCTGTATGTTGTGCTCCACCGGTTTCCTCAACCTGAACCTCCGCTACTACAGAGCGCACCGCAGGTTACCGAGCCGGTGACACGTGAGACAAAATGCGTGAAACCAACGTGCACGTTTCCGGCGGCAGCAAAGTACGTCACAGCCCCACTTCCGGCCTGTTTGGCGCTGATCCCCACATCCGTCGCTGGAAAAGAACCAAAGTATGTTTGTCGCCATGTTTGATGTGGGCACATACCCTTACTCTGCAGAATGTTGTTTGCTGTAAGGCAGAAGCAGACGGTGCTGTGCGAATACCAAGAAGGATTTTAACGCCTTTACTTCCAGAGGTTTTTTTTTTTCAGCAAAATGGGAAAGTAATCTTGTTTACCCTAATTTCCTTTTCCGGTGTGTAGTTATTTTTTTTAATAGCACAAATTCTAATTCTCTTCTAATAAAAAACAAACTATGTAACCTACTGACCTCATTGTTTGTTTCTTATCTAAAACATAGTTGCCAAGGAGACCCCCTGATTGGGGTTTAAACCAGTGATGGACAACAGGTGTTCCCAGGGCCACTTCCAAGTCTTCACCTGGGGTGCCCAGCTGCTACCTTTTATTTTTTGTCAGTTCTGTTTGTCATAGCTTATAACACTTGTTTAAAATACTTGCTGATATGTTATTACAGATAAATGTCTATTTCATTAAAGAACCTCTGATTAAACCGCCCCTTTTAGAGTCTGAGAAACGCGTCAGTGACACAAGTGGTAAACAGACTCCTCATTCCAGCTTTTGAAATATCAACACAAGAATGGACTTCCTGATATTCGGATCCCTTTTATATCACACAAATTTGGAGCACTCCATTGGTACTAAGGTACGCTATTAAATATATCTTTCTGACAGTGGATTTTTTTTCTGGCATTGATTTGACCTTTCCACCTAAGGTAAAAGCAGTGGATCTCTATCTAAATACCAATTGAATAAATCCGTGGATACTTGATGAATTACTGACTTCAATTTTTATGTGGATTTGTTTCTGGACAATATAATCTGACCACATAATAAACTAGAGTACTTAATTGTCTCAGTTACACAAAAGGAATTGTCACTGAACATTTGTATCATATACTAAATATTTGTGGTTCCTAAAATGTGCGCTTACAGGAGTGACTAATTGGGGCCAGCTTAATATCAGTTGCTGAGGGAAGTCTGGATTTGTTTGCAATTGCATTTTATTTCCCATCACTAGCATGTTTATTTTTAAATATGTCACTTTCATGTGAATTTTATATTTATATAATCTTAAAGAAAATGTTCAATAAATATAAGAGTTAATTCTTTCACCATAGCCAGCACTCTTCTGTATTTTGTCTATCAGTTTTTGAATGTTTCCAGCAGAGACAGTATCTGCGTAATGTTGTAGAAGCGGTTGGTGAAGCACCCTAAAAAGTTTACCTGATAGCGCCTAATTGTGTATTTTTTTTTATATTTCATTAAATATATTGTTTTAACTTAATATTGATAGTAAGGGTGGCCCTTTTGAAGGTTAGAAGCCTGTCCATGTGGCCGCTGAAGTTTATCAGGTTACTTGTTATTATTATCTTTTATTTATAAGGCGCCACAAAAAGTGTGCAGCGCCGTACATGACATCAACGATCAGCAATGATCGATAACACATTACATAAAACATGAAAAACTAAATGCAAAGACCAGACATACTGTGTAGACAAAAAATACACACATAACATGGTAATGCAGATCAAATTATTTATGGGGCAGTGAGTGAGACTTTTGGTAATATCGAACATGGAGTAGGCCTGAGCTCAAGAAAACAGGGCTGGGAAAGCAGGCCAAGAGATACTGTGGGTGATGGAATAGTAGAAGAACATGAGGAAAGAGGGCCCTGCCCGCGAGAGCGTACATCTATCACTGGTTTAGAGCGTGCCTGCAAGGCGGGCAGTGATGTGCCTTGATGGACACTGGTGATTTACAGTAGTGTTTACCCAGCATGTCACTATTAAGTATTTCCTTCAACAGGTATATAACACTGCATTCAATCACAGGATAGGAGACACTGAAATTATCATGTTATGGCTAAAAGCCAGGTAAGACATAATCAAATGAAAAGACCTGTAAAGGGTCTGCCCAAAGAGTGGATGAGGTCAGTAGGTTGATGGAATGTCTTTATGTCCTATTGAGGAGAAAGGAAAAATAAACCTATTGCTGCTGTCATGAAATTATGTTATGACATACGTTACACAAGTGACTGGATTGTTTCTTTTTATCCCGGACATACTCGGCGTTTCTTTGGTAACATATTTAGAATATCTTTGCATTTTATTTGTCTCATTATGGGAAAAAATAGTAGGATTTAAAGAAATACATTTAACCATGGATCTGCTATTTATTACTTCCACTTAGTGCTGTCCCACAAATATTCCCTGTATTTATTCTAAGACTTGAACATTTATAGGATAAATAATACATGAACTATAGTTTGGTTTGTGCAACAACTGACATTTTTTATTTCGGGGGTTTTTCTACTACAAGTTCAAGCTCACACATAACAATACATGTAATTATCATCTAAGCTAATGTTAAAGCATGTTAACATATGCTCTAAACTAGGGGCCCTATGGGGAGATCTGACCTGGGTCTTACTATACACAGAGGCTCTCCCTCATACACGGAAACCCCAGTTATAACATCACTAGGATTTCTGTGTGCAGCAGAAGTAGGGCAGCCGCTAGAAATACACAACATTCTATTCAGTGTATTTGTGTTCTATTCATCGGTCGGTGCCTGGTGTTCTGTTGTTTCCAAATAAACTGGTTAATGTTTGGGTAAAAGCAGCCCCTGAAAAGCTAACGGCTTTATTCAAGAACAGTAGTTAATTTACAATAGAAAAACAGTCACCTTGACTACAGGGCAACAGAAAGCTGTACTGAGTGGTTGGGAGTGGCAGATCGACAGACAGCATTGGATGGCTGAGACTACTACTGCGGCCTGTGGAACAACAACAGAGTATTTTGGAGAGCATAATGTTAGTCCATTTTATTGTTCATATTAGAACTACCTGAAGAGCATAAATATTATCACCACTCGCTAAATTCACTGATTTTACAACTCAGCACTTCTGTTCATTAGTATATAATATCTGATAAACTCATCAGACAAGAACAAAAGGTAATTGTTGTCTTTGGATAAGCAGATCTATAAAACAAATTCTAATTAAACAACCCTTTTGTCAATCATACATTTATATCTGATAGTATTTGAAAACATACTGGGATTATGTGCAAATTTCTTAACTGATTGTTGTTGAACTTTCGGGCCTCAAACTGACTAGTGTTAAAATCACAGTTGCCTACTCGCCCAGTATGCCCGGGAGACTCTTGAATTTGTAGGAGATCTCCCGGACTCCTGAGAGAGCAGTGCAACCTCCCGCATCTGCCCACTTTTTTAGTAAAGTGGGTGGGACTTAATGATGTGATTCACAGCGAACAGCATCATCCTGGCCTCGTTTCCTGCTGTTATAGCCAAAAAAGTAGCATTGAAACGTGGACTAATCAGCACGATCTGCTCTACAGGATCTCACAGACGGTAGATCGAAGATGTTGAAAAGTATGGTTAAAATACATGCATGTACTAGCATTGTTGATGCTAGTACAATGCTTGTAAATGGGTCTGATTTTGGAACCCATTGTTTCCAATGTCAGCATTGTTTCCAATCGGGACAGCTTTTCCCTATGGGTTGGGAAATGTGGAAGGTATCTCCCATTCACCACCACTATGCAGAGCAGAGAAGTGGTGAGTAAGTGCTGCGTGCCCCTGCCACTGGTGCACACCGCAATGAATGGGTGAGTGCAGGGAAAGGGGAACAATGGCAGCATAACACTTCAACAGTGTTGGACACGCCCTGCGGGTGTGATCGCCTCTATCACGTCATGGCCTTACCCCATGTCCTCAGTTCCATGCTCAAATGTTAGGATGTATGTGCAGTATTTTACCTTCATAGTCCATATCTGAAAATTGAAATATTGGGGTTCACTGGACCTTTCATTTCTCTGTATTTGCACATATTATTATAAGCATCTTAATTATGAATTAGAGCTCGGATATTGCTTTGTTTGCTTAGGCAAAATGGTGTACTTCACTTGAAAGAAAAATAAAAGTAAACATCTGATTATTAAAAGCACCTTTTTCCACTTATAATGATGCCCACGTGGTTTGATTATATTAAAGCAGCCATCCTAGGCTGTCCCGCTATCCAGACATTCAGGATTTTTGTCCTGACTGTATAATCTGGTGGGTGCTGTGTCCCACTGCAGAGCATTGGAGAGCAGGATCACATGCTCACAGCAATGTAGGGGTCTTCGTATGAGTTACAGGGATAGGTACACACACATTGTCCCATGAAACATGGTTAAAATGTTTTGAGGTATGGCTAGTAGAGATGCTCAGGCTCTGTTCATCGGGAACCGAACACACCCGAATTTAGGGGATCCGAGTCGGCTCGGTACCTTCGCGATATTTCGGATTTGAAAACGAGGCAAAACGTCATTGTGACGTCATTGGATCTCGGATCTCGCAAGTTTTGAATTCCTTTTTAATACCCAGCATAGTAGGGGGTGGGAGGGAGGGCGGACCCCCATTTTTCTTTTCTGCCACTGCTGTGTGCCAATGTGTCCTAGATGTGCTATAAACTGCCATGTGTTTGTGTTATTGCTCTGTTGCTTAGCATCCAGCCAGGTCGCTGTAGTATTTGTCCGAAAGTGTATGCAAATAATATTGTGATCTGTGAGGTGGTAAAAATTGACTGCAAAGGACTTGAAATTAGTGTTATTGAGGTTAATAATAATGTAGGAACAAAAAAAAGCACAATTATGTGATTTTAGCATATTTTAGGATTTTTTTCTAAAAAATCCAAAACCAAAACACACGAGGGGGTCAATGAGCATCTCTAATGGCTAGGAACTACAAGTCCCAGCATACTTGGACTGGCAGTTCCATAATGGCTTGAGAGCCACAGGTTGCTTACCTCTGTTATGTATTGTTTAAAGTAACTTATCCTTGTTGTATATGCATATAGCACAGTTACACAGGCATCTGCATGTCTGAGTCTGTAGACAAGACGACACACTTCTGTGGCTCTGTGTAGTAGAAGGTACAAGTCACTTCTTGCTACAGATACTTCATGGTTAGGTGTGGCTCCGTTTTGAAAGCCAGACAGAGAGTGTAGGTGAGGAGAGAAGACACCACTGAGCTTCCTGTTAACTCACTATGGAGAAATATTAGATTTCTTCATACACAACATAGACTGTTAAAAAATAACTTGCGTAAACGCTAACAGTGACTTATGTTAGTTTTCATTTTCACTTTATATTTATTCACATGGTAAGTACAAGACTACAGCATCTGCACAGTTATCCAGTTAAAATTAGTTATTGATCCTGTCCCCTACCCCCTTTAATTATCATTGTAGTATATAATGGCTCTAAACATTTTGTAATCTATTATTTTGTGAGTACTGGTCTTTCATTGTATTTAAAGCGTTACCCCCCAGTCTGTGTAGGGGACCCCGTATGTAGATTTTAAATTGTGGAGTGTTCTAGATATTGCAGTAGATCTGAATTATCAAGGGGAATTTGGTTATTATATTTGAGCTATTGAATTTAGATTATTTATGTATTTTGTCCTTTTTCATAGTTTATGATGCTATTGATGAACATTTGGATATATGAATCTACACTAGATTGTTCCCAAACATGTAATGATAACAGGGGTTCAGCAATATAAGAAGAAACAGACATTTTGGTTTTAAACACAACAACCCGTTCATCATCATCATCACCATCAATTTATATAGCGCCACTAATTCCGCAGCTCTGTACAGAGAACTCATTCACATCAATCACTGCCCCATTGGAGCTTACAGTCTGAATTTCCTAACACACACACACACACACACACACACACACACAGACAGAGAGAGAGAGAAACTAGGGTCAATTTTGATAGCAGCCAATTAACCTACTAGTATGTTTTTGGAGTGTGGGAGGAAACCGGAGCACCCAGAGGAAACCAACGCAAACACGGGGAGAACATACAAACTCCTCACAGATAAGGCCATGGTCGGGAACTAAACTCATGACCCCAGTGCTGTGAGGCAGAAGTGCTAACCACTTAGCCACCGTGATGCCCGTCGGGGCAGATTCAGTGGAGGCGCATTTTTACAGTTACTATGGTAAAGAGTAACGCTCATTTTTGCTATAACCTCTATGGGGCGTGAGCAAAAATGAGCATTCTGTAAAAAACAAATCTGCACAAGGTGTCTCACAGCCGTTGCAGAGGCACCTTACCTTGATTTTTTTCTACAATTTAATTCTCTCCTTTGTGTATCATTTTGCGTAACATGATTGCTTGCAAACGTTAACATATTATTTTAATAATTTTCCTGGATATGCTTTAACATACCACCCAACTGGTCTTGATGTGCAGGACTTGAGAAGGGTGGGGATTCTGAGCAAGCTTTGCCAGAAAGTGGATGTGGTTGACCAGACACTGGACAAGTTGTATGGGTTGAGGGACATTTGTGTGAATTGGGAATGGAGTTTGTACAGATTGGGGGCAAGGCTTATTCTGTCCAGTTTTGGCACAATACATTTTCGGAGGTATCCCACAATCATAGAATGACCTTTTTCCCTATTTTATTTCTGGCATTTTGAAAAGTTGTGCTTTATACCCAAAGAGTCGCAGAAGATTTTGCGGCCATCAACAGAGGAGTACGAGTAGGTTGCCCTGTATTTTCAAATAGTATAGATACTGGATACATATTTATTTAACCCCAAAATTAATTATGTGTTTGCATTGGTCCTTTGTAGCACATAAGTTGTTGATAGGTTTTGTATATGAGGAAATTTTGATCATATCCAATTGTGTAGGAAACATACCTGAGTTTTCAATATGTTTTCACCTATGATAGATGTGGAGAAACATTATTATAAGGATTCACTCTCACCAATATCAGGTGGGCAATCACACATTTAATTTGTAAGATTATTTCACATAAAATGATACACACTGGGCCTGAAATTGCGTTATTTTGAAAACGTATGTATTTTGGACATACGAACAGCTGTATTCAACAAGGACTAGATCTGAAGAAACGTCTGTTGTTGAATACGGGCAGGGCCAGTGCTAGGGTCCTCGGTACCCCAGGTACAATGTCAAAATCCACCCCCCCAGGCACAATGTCAAAATCTGCCCCCCCTCCCCCACGTCTTTCCTTACCTTTGCCCCATAAAGCTGGTCCTCTCTGCCGGGTCCCGTCCCTCGCTGACACTGTCGGGCCGTGATGATGATGTCACGCCCGACAGTCAGTGAGTGGAGGGGAGGAGACAGAGCGCCCCATCAGCTGTTGGAGGGGAGGGCGGCGGCGGTGGTGATCCATAGCCTCTCCCCGTGGACCTATCTGAAGCTGTGCGGCAGCCGTGGAAGGTATGCTCAGCGGTCGCCGCACAGTTTTAAACTACACTAATAAATGCTTTTTAATTCTGTGGCGCCCACCAGAGCCTGAATACGGGTCTAGGTGCGCTCTGTTCTGACAGACAAGACACTGCACGATATGTCCAATACATATGTGGAATTTAAATGCCCTGCGGGACGCACAGAAAAAAATAAATTCAATTATGTCACCTATTAATAATATAGTCATTAATGAAAAGACATTTAATTTTTTCCCCCCCATAAAATACATATTAGGTTGTTATTAATGTCTACTGTACATAAAATGCATTTTTACAGTGGATACTGTTTGCAAACATGTTCTACCATGCACACACACCGTCATCACTATCGCTTTTTGGACAACATACAAATGCCACGCAGATAGCAGTATGAGATTCAAAGAGTCGAGAAGGAGCATTTTGGGGGGCTTTTCCAGTTTAGTTTGGGAGGGGGGACACAGATAATTTTTTACCCTTGAAAAAGTCTTCACCTGCAGCCCCTAGCTCCTTCCTGTTCACAACTAACACACAATACTTTTCTTTGCCAAAGCAATTGTCACATACTACTTGCCAGCTGGTATTGGCGCAGCCGTGCAAGGAGGCGCGGAGTCTAACGCACTGCCGGTATTCACCAGGAACCCCCACAAGGGAGTTTGGGCTTCGCTGCAAGGGTTGCGCAGGTCGCGGTTTTCCAAGACGGCCACCAGCGTAGGAACAGAGTGGACTTATCGTGGTCAATTAAACCAGGTCAGAACCAAACGGTCAACGAGATATCAAAGGGAGATCCGAACAATAGTCAAAGACAGGCCAAGTTTCAGGAAACCGGAGCTGGAGGCAAGGTACAAGGCCAAAATCCAAACAGAAGGTCAGAGGGAAGCCGGGTCAGAACACAGACAGGAACCAAATGCAGGCAATAGCTGGAGCAAAGGTGAGACCATATACTCTGGCACCCTAATGGTGCCAGAGACTCCCTTAAATAATCCTAGGTCTCCTCTGATAGGAAACAGAAAGAAAGTTGTCAGCTTTATTCCTTTAAACTCACAAGCCAGCCTCTGCTAGATGTAACCCCTATACCTGGGAGGTGAGTGCATCTGATTTTAACTGCATTTTAATAGTGTTTAAAGCATATAGGTCAGTGTAGGACCTGCATATACTGAGGTACCCTTGACGTGGGATGCAGGCTTAAGTCTTTTGATCAAAATATGAACTAATGCCTCATGTTTTCATTTTGCTAGACACACACAGATATGCAGTTTAAAGGATAAGCGCTGACAACTTTCTTTCTCCTCTGATAGGAGGCAGAGTTGCGGCGGTCAGGGACGCTGACCATCGAGCGGAAGGGCTAGACGGGACGCTCCAGGGACCGCGCATGTGTGAGCGGCAACCCGGAAGTGCGGGGGAAGCGTCCCGTTGCTAGGCAACAAGACGCGACTAGCTGCCAGGTCGGGCGACCGCCTCTTGCACCAGTCAGTGTGGAGGCGGCGCCTGACAGCAATACTGTAAAGATTAGAACTTGGCAACCTTCCACTGTCCAGCTGCAAGTGGAACCAGAAGTCCGAGCATGTTAGACATACTGCCACATATGTGCCCATGCAGATTTGTATGATTCTGTCAGTTATACCAACCTTTGCCTGGAGAGGCGGAACGGAGGACATTGGATGCAGAACAGGAGTAAGAGGCATATACGCCTGACTATCAGTATTATTGGGGGGTGGTCAGGGGCACGTGCAAATAGAAGATGATGATGACTGTCTCCAGCACTAGCGAACCACTGGTGACTGGCTATTTGCAATGGCACCACTGACGCTAATTAGTTCTTTATTCTGCACTCATATATTATGCTTTTATGTCTGTGTTTAAGCAAAATCTTTAATTTTGTTTTTTTTATTGGTACACGAGATGGGGAGTTTTTTTCTAGAATGTTGGCATATATGCAAGCAGTTTCTTAAATGAACAGTTGGTGGCACTAGCGTAAGTTGTTGTTTTACTTTATTAGATCAGGCTGCATAAAAATCTACCCAATCACTAGAATATGCTACATCGTTCTTGTGATTCTAGATATTCTAAGATCTAACCATATGTCAAGACAAGTCAATGTTGAAGATGAGCATTTATATTGAATGAATTGCTGCAGAACACACACTCCAAGGTGGACTTTGTGGGAGTATATCGAAAAGGACCTTCTTGTTTCCTACCAAAACAGCTCTTTGTTCGGCTGCAGCTGTTTATACTGTCTGTACATTATAGCAGGAAGAGTTTTTATTGCATAACTAGAAAATAAATAAATGGGGCAAATATGCACAAGTCAAAGTAACATTTGACTTTCAATAAAATATTTTGTAAGGGAGCTGCAAATCTATGGATTTTAGAAGGGCAAAGAGACTAGGAAAAGTACTCTTAAATAAAAAAAGCACAAATGGGATTTTTAAAAAAAATATTTTTCTACATATCATATGACAACACCATTTCTAGGACTGAAAGTCAACCAATATGGTTAAGGTCTCGTACCCAATGGCATAAATTTCATGCCGTTGACTAGCATTTGTAATGCTTGTACAATGCATATAAACAAGTCTGAAAATAGAACCCAATGTTTTTAAAGACACCATAGCCACTTGAGTTTTTACTAGTATTCAGGTGGGTTGCATTTTTCTGAATACACAGGGCCTGATTCATTAAGGAAAGGAAAGCAAAAAAAAAAAAAAAGAGTGAATTTAAAATGTGGTGGCAGATTTATAGTTGGGGGGAGGCATGCCCTAGATCAGTGTTGGCTAACCTGTGACACTCCAGGTGTTGTGAAACTACAAGTCCCAGCATGCTTTGCCAACATATAGCAGCTTATTGATGGAAGGGTATGCTGGGACTTGTAGTTTGACAACACCTGGAGTGTCACAGGTTAGCCAACACTGCCCTAGATCAACCTTTAATTTCAGTGTAATAATAAAGCTATCAAGTGTTTGTGTACTACATGAAAGAACAGCCAATATTAACTTATGTGCAAAATAATAAACTATTTTGCACCCCTTGAATTGTAACATGGTTTGTCCAGAAGAAAACATACTCAATTTTTTGCCTTACTTTCTTTAATGAATCAGACCCATGGTTTTCTAATTATTGTGTCTACCATAGGGAATGTCTACTGTGCTAAAGCTAGTAGTCTCACTGATCCATGGTCATGTGTGCACCCCCTGCAATCATGGTAAATATGCCATATTGGGGGTAATAGGGGGAGGGGGGGTTGTGGAAAGGTTTTTTGCACCATAGTGCTTGAAAGTCCCGGCTGAATGACAGAATACACGTAGAAGTAGTTCTTCCAAACTAAGTTGGTACAGGACACTTAGTGCAAGACTTCATCATCATCATTTATTTATATAGCGCCAGAAAATTCCGTATCGCTTTACAATTGGGAACAAACATTAATAAAACAATACTGGGTACTACAAGCCGCGGTGGCTCGCTCTTACCCACAGACGTGTCCCGGTCATTGTCACTTCCGGTTTTCTCCCCGGCCGTCGCCATGACGACAGTCGGAACGCTCCTCTACCACCGCCGCAACCCAGCCAGCCGGGCGCGTGCGCTATTGCATGAGTCATTCATTTTCAGGTGGGGAAGGATTATTATTCCATGCCCCTCTATTGTTATTGATCCTTCCTGGTATATTAGGCAGGGAGGGCTTAGCCTCCCTGCCGGTTATAGTTCCTGCTTCAGTGTACTTACCTGCTCCCTTTCTCTGCTTCTCTGCTCTTGCTTTTTGGATTGATTCTTCTGTGTATGACGCCTGGCTTTCTTACTGGACTCTGCTGGACTACTTGTTACCCTGATCTCTGCCTGTTACCTGGATATGCTGTTCTGCTGCCAGCCCTGACCTCTGCCTGGACCTCACTACCTCTGCCTGCTGTAATCCTTTTGACCCTGGCCTGTTTTCGGACTTCACTGCTGCTATCACCTCGCCTGCGCTACATTAATATTATAATATATTGTACTACTCTGAGTTTAAGACCTGAGGGCATCAGAGTACCTGTGAGCACGCTCAGCTCTACAGGAAAGGCGGCTGCTATAGGTGAAGACCTCTTTTGCCTGTTTTACGAGTTTATGATATTTGCCGTCAGCCCTAATACTGGGTAATACATACAGATAGAGAGGTAAGAGGGCCCTGCTCGCAAGCTTACAATCTATGGGACAGTGGGAGTTTGAAACACAGGGGCACGTGCTACATCATATTGCACATTGGACTAGCTAGAAAGCAAAGGTAAAAGTATTGAGTGGGCTGTGCGATCAGTCACACAGCAATGTTTGTCAAAGGGTTGTTGTCTTGTGTTAGTGGTGTAGAGGGTGATAATAGGGTAACCTAGAGAGATTAAGATGTTGTCTCTAGCTCAACAAAACAGGAGCAAACTCATACTAAAGGCTTCCATGGAGCTGAGAAGGGGAAATTACAGATGAAATTTAATATAGGGTATGTACCTAGGTCTTGGGATAGCTATGCTACTTACACATTAAATGGAAAACTATCAGGGAAAACTGAGATGGAAATGGACTTAGTAATACTGTTAACAGAACGATGAGCGGCAGCAAACAGTGCCAAGGTAGCTGCTGCAAATGCAAATAAAATCCTGAGATGTGTAAAATAAATAGATACATGTATGTAATGCAGACATGGTATTACCATTGTATGAAACACTAGTTAGACCATTCTTGAATATGGGTTATGTTTCGGCACAACACTAAGAAGAACATAGGAGAAGTAGAAATGTTTCAGAGGCAGGCAAACTCATCAATAAAAAGAAATGGAAGGGTTAAGTTACATAGTAACATAGTTGCTGAGGTTGGAAAAAAACTATTTTGTATCTCCTGCGATCCCTCTCATATTTCAAATTGATCCAGATAAAGCAGCCACCAATCTGTTTTAATCGGGAAAAATCCCTCCTGACCCAATATTTCAGTCCTATTTCTCCCTGGATCCACTACTGTCCTTCATTATAATTAATGGTCGTAACCCTGGATACCCTTTTACGCTAAAAATTTGTCTAACACTTTCTTAAACATATCAATTGAATCTGCCATCACAGCCTTGCCTGGCAGTGAATTCCATATCTTCACTGCCCTTACTGTAAAGAACCCCTTCCTTTGCTGGTTGTGAAACTTCCTCTCCTCTAACCTTAGGGGGGGGGGACGGGGGGACTGCGTGTTCTGTGTACTGTCCTTGGGGTAAAAAGGTCACATGAAAGTTCTCTGTATTGACCCTTAATGTGTTTGTACATAGTAATCATATCCCCTCTTAGACACCTCTTTTCTAAAGTAAACATGCCTAAACTGGCTAATCTTTTGTCAAAACTTAACAACTCCATACCAATTTTGTCGCCCTCTCTGAATCATTTCTAGTTCCAAAATGCATTGTTTAATATAGTGGTGTCCAGAACGGTACTCCGTATTCAACATGAGGTCTTACCAACAATTTTTATCGCCTTTTTATGCATGCCAATACTTTATTGGCCTTTGCAGCTGCTGCTTGACATTGAGCACTATTGCCAAGTCTGTCTACGAGCACTCCCAAATCGTTTTCCATTTTAGATTCCCCTATCCCATTTAACTTATAGATTACGTGCTTGTTTTTGATACCTAAATACATAACCTTACATTTATCTATGTTCTATTTCATCTTCCATTTGGCCGCCGAATCCTGCAGTTTATTCAAGTCCCTCTGCAAAGAAACTACATCTTGCTCTGATATAATTGTCTTACAAAGTTTGGTGTTATCTGCAAAAATGGAAACTTTGTTCTCTAAACCATCACTAAAGTCATTAATAAATATATTAAAAAGTAGTGGCCCCAGCCCGGAACCTTGAGGTACACCACTTAAAACTTTTGACCAATTAGAAAATATTTCATTTAGCACAACTCTCTGTTCTCTATTCTCCATCCAAATTTCAATCCAAGTACAAATGTTTCCTAGACCTAGTTCCCTTGTTTTGTAAACCAACTTCATGTGGCACTATATCAAAGGCCTTTGCCAAATCCAAGTACACAACATCTACTCTTCTACCTTGGTCTAAGTTAACTCGTAGAAACGAATTAGATTAGTTTTGACATGACCTATCCCTCACAAATCCATGCCGATTCCCACTAATAATCGTATTGCACACAAAGTAAACCTGAATACTATCGCTTAATATACCTTCCAGTAGTTTCCCCACTGCTGAGGTCAGGCTTACAGGTCTATAATTCCTTGGTTGTGATCTCATTCCCTTTTGAAACCATGGCACCACATCGGCTATTCACCAATCCCTCGGTACTGAGCCAGATTAAATTAAATCTATGAAAATTAAGAATAGCGGTCTAGCCATTTCTGAATTTAGCTCCATAAGAACTCATGGGTGTATGCCATCTGGACCTGGAGCTTTATTTATCTTCATTTTATTCAGTCGCCTTCGGACTTCTTCCTTTGTCAGCCAAGTATTAATTAATGGAACGGTTGCATTTACATTTTTGATGTATTATTTCTACCATTTGCACCTCACTAGTAAGTACTGAAGAAAAGAAAGTGTTATCATTAATCAATCCACCCATCTCACTTCTTATGGGTCCTATATTGTCTATTTTATACTTTAAAAACTTTTTAGGGTTTGTCTTACTTTCTTTTGCAATTTGTTTTTCATTTTCTAATTTAGCCAATCTAATTTCTTCTTTGCATGATTTATTACATACCTTGTAGATACGAAAAGACTCCTCAATCCCCTCAGACTTAAACAATTTAAGTGCATGCTTCTTTAAAGTTTAGAAAAACTAGCTTTGTTTACTTTGGAAGAAGACACTTTGGAGGTGACCTATTTAATATGTATAAATATATTTGAGGACAATATAAAGATTTGTCTAACAATCTTTTTGTACCAAGGACCATACAGAGGAAGACAAGGGGTTCATCAAGTGGTAAAAGAAGAAAGGGTTCTTTACTATAAGGGTGGGAAAGCTATGAAATTCCTTACTGCTTAAGGTCCAATTCCACAAAAAAATAAACATAAAAATGCATTGGATGCCATTCATACAAGATCACCCCTGCCCTCACTGCGATGATCTGATTGTCTAGAATTTGTTTTATCTGCAGAAAACGGGGTACACATAGACAAGCAGATGATGAAGAATGTTTACAAAAAGGTGCTCAACTCCACCTTAAAAGTGAAAGTAAATGTCCTGTAGTACATACAAAACATTTACACACGTCACCATTATATTAAATAAGTCCCTATATCTTGACACTGTATTTATAAGCAAAACATTCCAATTACTTTTAAAAGTACCACCAGTACACACATGCAGATGGAGCTGCACATATCCGGTAATTTGATATTTAGATTTAACGGTCAAATGGCAAAGTTCCACCAGTACTAGTCAGCTAATGACCCTACACATAATGTAGACTTAGACTTTACAAATTGTTGGGGGGTTTTTTGTTGATACAAACAAAGCCCATACACATTACAATCTCATGGAAATTTAGTTGAAAATTATCAAATTGCTCAACTACATTTACATTGTCCATACATCTCTACCAAATTATATTACAAAGCAGAGCAACTTATCACCCCAAATATTACAATACAGTCACCTAGCAATAGGAGCAGCTAGCACAACTGTACCCAACACTTATGTACAGTGAGGGCCAGAGCCCCCAGAAATGTGAAATGACTTGGACCACAATGCTAGGAAATTGTATAAATCTTATTTTTGAGCATTATCATTTCTAACATGCATTTGACTTGGGTCAGAGTACCATTGTATTTATTGCCATCTCTTTAAGACTGGAGACATCACTGCACAGCAATTAGAACCGTAAAGTCTTCTATACCTATGGGTAAGAAAAAGGAGTTGGTGACCAAAAGAGAACACGAGGGGCAATCAGAAGACAAGGGTAAACAGGCATGAAGAGGGTAAGAGGGATACAAGGGCAGACAGTCATAACAAGGACAGTTAGGAAACATGAGGTTCGCAGACAAAGGACAGATAGCGATGAACGTCGGGCATGCATGCTATAACATGTGTTTGTAATCAAGAGCAACTATAAAAATGCATTTTATGTACAGTAATCATCAATAACATCCTGATAAATGTATTTCATGGGAGGGAATGACTATATTATTAACAGGTGACAATAATTGATTTATTTTTTTTGTGTGCTTTCTGCTGGGACTTTATATTCCACATATTTATTGTACGTATACTGCAGTGTGCTGCGTCTGCCTCAATAATGCAAGTGCCGTATATGCAGAGCGTATCTAGACCTGTATTCAGCAAGAGACATTTATTCAGGTTCGCTTCTATTTGAATATGGATGAGCATATAACCAAAATGTGCGTTTTTTTTCTAAAAAAATTATGTTCGTTTTACGTGCCTTAAAAAATCAGGCCCATAGTGTATGACAGAATGGATTTATTGAAAGAAAATATAAGAATATATTTATACTCCTTAACACAGCGATGTCTATCTCCTTAGGTGTAGAATGCCATACTTTTGGACCTATATGGTGGAGGTATAGATGATTTTAATGAACATGGCTTGGACCAAAATGCTGGGAAATTGTACAAATCCAGTTTTCAGCTTTGTGGTCAGTGTTGCATTTTTAAAGGTGCATTTGATTATGTTCTGGGCATCATTTTGTTTTCTTTCTTCATCTCCTGTTTGTCAATTTCTTTTGCAATCGGCCCCATCGCATATCCTCTAGACAAGCAGATATCATAGCCATGTTCACTGCAGGACACATTATTTCAGGACATAATGTGCATGTGACTGGATCAGTGTCATGATTTAAGAAGGGTATTTGAGGTTAGTGGGAAGCCACAGACAGATCTAGCGGAAGAGGAAAGGTCCCCCAACAACACAGACTGGTGCTGGGATGCTCCTGTCAAGCTGATGTGGAATGATAGGAGTGTTAAATGGACATGTACATGAAACAAAGTTCATGTGAGTGGGTTCTCTGCACAGCGCTGTGGAATTAGTGGCGCTATATAAATAGCTGCTGATGATGATGATACTTCAAACTTCTGTATAGTGAAAGATGGATTGTAACACCTGCCCCAGGTGAGGTGGGAGTGGCGCTCTGGTTCATTTCCTAAAATTAAGATCATGGGCTTGATTCATTAACAAACGCAAAAGGAATGTAATCTGCATGTTTGAAAAAAAAAAAAAGTGCACGTACATCGGTCATAAGCACGTCCATATTCAACAAGAAGCTGATCTGAAGATACGTCCGTTGATGCTTATCGGTCTAGGTGCACTCTGCTCTAAAAGACAATACACTGCAGGATGCGTCCAATACATATGTGGAATATCAAGTCACAAAAGAACACACAGAAAAAAAACTATTGACAAAACATTAAAGAATAAGTGTTTTTTTTTTTGTTTTTTTTTTGTTCTCCATAAAATACATTTATTAGGATGTTATTAATGTTTGCTGTACATAAAATAAATTTTTACAGTTAACCCTGATTGCAAATACATGTTCTAGCTTGCATACATAGCCGTCATCACTAGTAGTCATCACTTACACCGGACCTGTAGCTTGTACAAGTGATATTACTGAAAAGCACGTACTTTATAGATGCCCAAAGCTTGAATCAGATGCTGCTGTGACTGCTCGAGCTTGGCACACCCTTACTGTACATTGACCACGTGCATACGCCCATTCCCCCTGCCCGTCCCGCCCATGAAATCGTAGGCTGTACTAAGGGTCCTTTGCACTTGAAGAAGAATTGGACGTTGCTGCATTCTCTGGTGTATAGTTAGTGTCTGGTCATGCACAGTGTGACCTTAAGCAAAATATGGCACATATCAGCATTTATTTTTCTTAATGAATCAGGCTCCATATTTATAGTAAGGTTTTACATTTTACAACAATTCAGTGTCATATGCCTCATGCACACAGACATGCTGTCTACAGTTTGCTTACCTTCACAGCAGTACAGAACACAGTCGTGTCAAAGTGACCTCTTTGGTATGAGGGAGGGGATATTTGTCTGGTGCACTATTTAGCACTTCTTTTTGACCGATTAACCTGGCCTCAATTAATTACTGGTTTATAACAAGCCTTATATCAGTTAACTAAAACAATTCCTATTATACCTGTCTTTCAAAGGATTGTGAGCATTTTTTAAATCTTATAATAGATTGCCAATCCTGTATCATACCCCACAAGAGTAGAAAGAAGGGAAGCACCAGTCCTCAACCATTATATATCTCCTTATGTTATGGTGAGCTAATCTTCAGTTCCACCTAGTTACTGTGGTGCAGGATACTGCAATTTAAAATGTAACAAGGAAAAAACAGCGCTCTCGCTTTTCAAAGGACGCTGCTGTATTATTTATTTATTTATTTTTAAATGTTTTATTAACATCTTATCTTGAACAATGTTACAAAAATTATTGAGGTACATTAGCATGACAGTGTATATACATATAAACAAACACTATATACAAAACTCTCTCACAGTGCTTTTACAATATAAATTTAACTGCATAGTACCATGAAGATGTTGTTTATATTTTTGAACTACAGTCAGGTCCATAAATATTGGGACATCGACACAATTCTCATATTTTGGGCTCTATACACCACCGCAATGGATTTGAAATTAAACTAACAAGATGTGCTTTAACTGCAGACTTTCAGCTTTAATTTGAGGGTATTTACATCCAAATCAGGTGAACGGTGTAGGAATTACAACGGTTTCTATATGTGCCTCCCATTTTTTAAGGGACCAAAAGTAATGGGACAATCGACTCAAAAGCTATTTCATGGACATGTGTGAGCTATTCCCTCCTTATTTCATCATCAGTTAAGCAGGTAAAAGGTCTGGAGTTGATTCTAGGTGTGACATTTGCATTTGGAATCTGTTGCTGTCGACTCTCAATATGAGATCCAAAGAACTGTCACTATCAGTGAAGCAAGTTATCATTAGGCTGAAAAATGAAAACAAACCCATCAGAGAGATAGCAAAAACATTCAGTGTGGCCAAACCAACTGTTTGGAACATTCTTAAAAAGAAAGAACGCACCGGAGAGCTCAGCAACACCAAAAGACCTGGAAGACCACGGAAAACAACTGTGGTGGATGACAAAAGAATTGTTTCCCTGGTGAAAAAAAACCCCTTCACAACAGTTGGCCAAATCAAGAACACTCTCCAGGAGGTAGGTGTATATGTGTCAAAGTCAGAAATCAAGAAAAGACTTCACAAGAGTGAATATAGAGGGTTCACCACATGATGTAAACCATTTGTGAGCCACAAAAACAGGAAGACCAGATTAGAGTTTAGCAAACAACATCTAAAAAAGTCATTACAGTTCTGGAACAACATCCTATGGACAGATGAGACAAAGATCAACTTGTACCAGAGTGATGGGAAGAGAAGAGTATGGAGAAGGAAAGGAACTGCTTATGATCCAAAACATACCACCTCATCAGTGAAGCATGGTGGTGGTAGTGTCATGGCATGGGAATGTATGGCTGCCAATAGAACTGGTTCCCTTGTATTTATTGATGATGTGACTGCTGACAAAAGCAGCAGGATGAATCCTGAAATGTTTCTTGCAATATTAACTGCTCATATTCAGTCAAATGCTTCAGAACTCATTGGACGGCGCTTCATAGTGCAGATGGACAATGACCCGAAGCATACTGCAAAAGCAACCAAAGAGTTTTTTTAAGGCTAACAAGTGGAATGTTATGCAATGGCCAAGTCAATCACCTGACCTGAATCCCATTGAGCATGCATTTCACTTGATGAAGACAAAACTGAAGGCAAAATGCCCCAAGAACAAGCAGGAACTGAAGACATTTGCAGTAGAGGCCTGGCAGAGCATCACCAGGGATGAAACCCAGCGACTGGTGATGTCTATGCCTTCCAGACTTCAGGCTGTAATTTACTGCAAAGGATTTGCAACAAAGTATTAAAAAGGGAAAGTTTGGTGTAGGATTGTTTGTCCCATTACTTTTGGTCCTTAAAAAGTGGGAGGCACATATAGAAATCGTCGTAATTCCTACACTATTCACCTGATTTGGATGTAAATTCCCTCAAATTAAAGCTGAAAGTCTGCAGTTAAAGCACATCTTGTTTGTTTCATTTCAAATCCATTGTGGTGTATAGAGCCCAAAATATGAGAATTGTGTCAATGTCCTAAGATTTATGGACTTGACTGTATATAAACAAAGAAGAGAGAAAAAAGAAAGAAGAAAAGAAGGGAGGGGTAATAAGGAATGGTGCAGGGTAAGAGGGGGGTGGAGATAATTAGAAGGGATGGGAGAAGGAGTTCACGCCTTTAATAAGAAGAAGTAGTCAAATCTGATAGTTCCAATAAAGGACCGGTCTCTACTAGAATTGAAGCAGGGGTTGATTATGGTATGAAGCCCAGAGAGACCAGACCTTCTGAAAAGACACGGAGGAGCCCCTCAGCACACTGGTGATGTGCTCCATCTAGTAGGTATGCCAAACCCAACCACAGACCATTTGGAGAGTAGGGGGTGTAGTATTTTTCCAAGAAGCAGCTATTTGACAGGTAGCCACGCTGATTATATGCCGGAGGAGCTTATGGTTGTGTGTAGGGAGGTCTGGGAGAGGTAAGGGCAGTAGCACATGTCTACGATCACAGGGTATGGGGGTATTGAGGACTGCTGTAGCTAGTGAGAGAACCGCTGTCCAGTACGGGCGTATCCCAGGACAGTCCCACCAAATATGCATAAAGGTGCCAACGTGGTCACAGTTTTTCCAACATGTAGGGTTTGTTTGTAGATATATATTGTGAAGCCTAGAAGGTACATAGTACCACCTATGGAGAAATTTATTAGCATTTTCTTTAATACGGACATTTATGGAACAACGCGCTATCGACTCGTAAATGTCCGACCATTCTTCTGGTTCTAGAGACGTTCCCAAGTCTGTCTCCCACTGCGTCTGGAACCGATCCTTGACCTCTGTGGAAATGGGAAGTAAGGCATTGTATAGTGTGGAAATGAGACCCTTTGAAGATGGCGCTGTATTATTTTTTATATTGAAACAGTATATTTCTGTGTATTGGTAGTAACCCTCAATCAGTCCCGATTTCTAGTGGACTGTCACATTTTTTCGTGACCAGGAAAGGGTGCAACTTACCAATTTGGGGGGTGGGATTAGTAATATTGTGACTGCACCTTGTCGGGAGGTCAACTTGACCTAACTTTTCCCCTGCAGAGCTGGTAGTAGAGTTGTAGGCTTAAAAAGGGGACATGTCCTGCTCTAAATTCTCATTGGCAGAATCAATATTATAAAAATGAATATTCTGCTTAAAGTGCTATATATTCAGCAAACCATAACCGATTGAGATCCCCAAGCAATTCCTCGGTGAACTACAAAAACTGGTCTGTAACTTTGTCTGGGTGGCAGGAGGCCTCGATTTAAGTATTCTATATAGTCGCAAACACCAAGGAGAAATGCAAGTACTAATATTCACAAGCTACCACCAGACATCTCATTGAGTAGTATATTGGAGTGGGCCAGGAGTGACGGCATCAAACTGTGGGTAGACGTAGAGAATGCCTCTGAAACACCATTGTACACTCAACCTTGGCTTTCCAATATTCCTAGAATATCTCACCCCACTATTGGTCCTACTCTCGCAGTGTGGCAACAGCTTTGCTCCCATTAGAGCATCTCAGCCTTTCAGTCTCCTCTATCCCCCATTGTGGCCAATCCTGACTTTCCTCCTGGGCTGTCCGAGACCCAGTTTAAAGCATAGACACAAGCAGGGATCTGCAAGCTGGGCCAGCTGGTGGTCAGTGGGAAGTTGTGCTCTTTCCAGAAGTTTCAATCCAAATACTTCCTGTCCTCTAGGGAACAGTGGAGATATATTCAACTGATGCACTTCATTAGATCAGTTGGGGGCATTCAATCTCTAGTTAGAAACCCATCTCTTTTCGAGGATATGTGTCCGTCCCAAGCCGTTCCTACCCATGCAATTTCGGGGATTTACAAGATCCTGATGGAAGAGATGTTCAAGTCTGCAGGAACTGAGGAGGGTGCCAGTGATTTTTTTTTCCTCCCTGGGCTGGTGGACATCCAAGGAAGGCAGGCGCGAGAAAAGCCTCTTTAACATGGCGTCCCCTGCCTTGCTTACCCCGCTTACTGCATTCCACCAGCCCTGGCACCCAAACCACCCTTTTTTGCCCCCTTTTCTTTCCCCCCCTCTCTCCTTCCTCTTTGTGTCCCCCACTTTTTATTTATTTGTTCTAATATTAAAATGGAAATATTCTGACATGGTCTAGCTACATACTCTAAAGTATCATGTTAGATTATAGATCTTTTGATGTGTTCTTCATACTTTCTGTGTAGCTTTGTATCCATTTTGTGGATTATGTACTCGGACACTTCCTTTTTCTAAATAAAGAATTTATTTAAAAAAGGGACTTAAGCATATGCAAAATCATTATTTTTTGTATGAGCTACAAAAAAATGCACATTGAAGTAATTAAATAAAAGCTCCATTAACGGTTTGTATTTTACTATTGTGCTACTTACCTTTCAAAAATGTCATGTTCTCCCGAACTGCTCCCCTGCACTGGAACGACCTCCCTCGCTCCATTCGTCTCTTACCCATTCTGTGCTCCTTCAAACGGGCACTTAAAACTCACCTGTTCCTCAAAGCCTACCAACCATCCACTTAACCCTAACCTTGTTGCTCCTTTGCTAACCTCCTTCTCTCCCCTAGCGCCGCCTTTCTCTCCCTTACTTTAATGGCTCCCTCTTGTGCCTGTTTGTTCACCCTCCCTTAGGATGTGAGCTCATATGAGCAGGGGCCCTCTCCCCTCCTGTCTCCATACCTGTTCTTCTGCTCCGTCTTCACCCATATGTCTGCCCGGAGTTTCTGAAGTACTGGTACTTTGTGTTTATTGCTCTGTACTATGTCACCCTGTATGGTCTTCTGTTTGTACTATGTACGGCGCTGCGGAAACCTTGTGGCGCCTAACAAATAAATGATAATAATAATAGTAATAATAATGAAAAAATTGAAACTCAGAGCCTTGTTTTCACAGTGATTGATAGACAGCAGGGGAGGACAGGAACATGTTGGAATCAGTTTCTGCATACAAAATAAGTTGTTTTCTGTCATATCCCCACTCCACTCTAGAAACCCCCCCAAAAATGAACCCCCAATGACCTCAGCACCAGTCCTTATTTCTGTGCAAGTCAATAATAAATTGTACCCCACCTAAACCCTAGATCAACCCCAGCGCTACACAGCTTTATATGGTTACCACTATAACAAGACAACTAGAATCTGACACTGCCATAATGCACAGAACAATCCCAGCCTGGTTAACACAGGGGTGGTGCCTCAATTTTGGATGTGGGGAGCTCCCAAAAAAAAACCCCAATGTGACCTCCTGCTCTCAGCCCTAAACTGAAAAGCATTCTGGTCCTTCTCAACCGCCCTGACGTATAAGGGCTGGGTAATGAACAAGTTTGGGACCCTGGAGTGGCAAAGATACCACCCCAGTAGTTCCAGTATAATGTTCCCATTATGCTAACAGAGTTAAAATAAGAAACATACAAACAAAATTTAAGGACAAGCTTTAATGAATAAGACTCCTTAAAACTCTTATTCACCACTTTGTTAAATATAAAATAACACCCACTATAGTCCAAATGGGAAAAAAGTAAACCTGAAAAATCCACATGAAACAGAATCCCTGATGGATCCTCCCATTGTTCTGTGCCCGATACACCCGTCTTATAATCCTCAACTGGCTGTGTCACCCTAGCTGCGAATCTCTCCTGATTGAGAATGTATGTGTCACGGGCACTAGGAGTCTTTGCCCAGGATATCACCAGATGATGTTCTTACCAGAGTAATATAGCTGGTACTATGGTCCTCTGGTAGCAGGGTGACAACGGAACAGGAGAATCATCAGATGGTGAGAGAATGCTCAAGGAAAGTCTATGACTAGCAGCAACTGGTAATGACTTAGATGTATGTACACGAGGAACCAGATGGACAAGTAAACGTGAGGAGAGTCAGTGGTCTGCGTACAGCAAGTTGTACCACTGCTATAGTGAGGAGGAATGTCCAGGAGTAGAGAGGAGGTAGTGAAAGTCAGTGGTCTGCGTCAGCAAGTTGTACCACTGCTATATATATGTGAGGAGGGGCACGAGGAGATGAATGTAATGCAGAGGATACACGGGGCACACCGAACTTGATCCCACGATGATATCCACAATACAATAATAACTGACAAGCGCTGCTTGAAGTATACAAAGTCACTATAGCGATCCAGGTAATAGGAAACAAAGTCAATAGTAACAATAGCTTCAGTAGATAGAAGACTCCGGAGATGAACACAACACAGTCCAGACGGATATGCAATACAATAGCAAAGTCAATGGAAAGTATGCATACCGCGGTTCAGGAGAGCAGGCAGTCAAGGAGACATGCAGGAATACCTGAACGGCTGAACGCCGGCAGGAGGAGAGACCACTGGAGGATGGAAGCGGTAATCAGGTTGGTGCAGCGCACGGAAGGTAACCGGTAATCAATGGAGCAATACTCAGGAAGCAGTAGTAAGTAAAACTGGAAACATGATGAACACGGGAGAGTTGAGGCTGTCTGGTATCCGGCAGTAGTAGCGGAGGCAGCGGAGGGAAGGCACGCTGAACACGGGAGAGTAGAGGTGGTCTGGAATCCGGCAGAAGTAACTGAGGCAGCGGAGAGCAGACACGCTGAACACAGGAGAGTAGAGACGGTCTGGAATCCGGCAGTAATAACGGAGGCAGCGGAGAGCAGACACGCTGAACACAGGAGAGTTTAGGTGGACAGGAATCCGGCAGTAGTAGCAGATAGGAATCAGCTGAGTGCAGACACGATGAACACAGGAGAGTTGAAGTGGTCTGGAAACCACAAACGTAGTAAACAGGAATCAGCTGGAGCTGATTACACGAGGAAACACAGGAACACCTTCAGAGGCTCATGGGGAATGAGACTCCAAGATCAGGCAACCAGGTAATGATCACAGGTGGTTTAAATAGGGAGGGTTGCCTGATCATCCAATCAATTAAAAGCAACAGGAACTGAAGGTTTCATAAGGGCTGCACATGCGCACACCCTCAGGATGGCGGACGGCCACGGTTCCTGAACACAGGAGAAATGGCACTCGCAGTCCGGTGAGTGACAGTATGCAGTATACACCTAGATGGTTTATACACCAGTCACCATTTACCAAGAACTTCCTTTTTTTTTTACATGTCATTGACCACTTATAACTTGTGATGAGAGCAGGGTACCAGCATTGTCGATAAAGTTTAAGCTTGCTGGGGACCCACTCTCCAGTAATGATGCTGGTACTACAGTTCTTACATTTTGCCATATGGCAAATAATAAGGAGGTTCGGTTTAACAATGTTAAATGTTCAGTTAAAAGAGAGTGGTCACATTGCAGGGCAGAGTGTTTATGACGCCTTACACAGGTAAAGGGACCGACCACTAACAGTTATGGACTGCAGGACTTTGTGCACCAACAGTCAGGTCCCAGGGAAGGAAGTGGCTGAGAGTTGAAAGCACTATGGGGCCTATCTATTAAACCTTCAATTGGCGTCTATTCCCTGAAAACAGCAGTTTTCGGGGAATAGACGCCAATTTAAGTATTTGCCTCACCTATAAACAGTGCATCGCAGCAGATATCATAGACATCTGCTGCTTTGCACATTTTATCGTAATACATAGCAGTCCAACATAGATGTCTATGGGGACTGCTATGTACCTGTTAGGCTGCTGGCCCTGATTCCCAACCCACAGAACCAGATAAGGAGGTCTTCGCCTATAGCAGCCACCTTTCCCTTAGAGCTTGACGCACTCACCTGTAACTCCGATGCCCCCAGGACTTGGCTCCAAGAGTAGTGTGGGTTGGAAATACAGGACCACAGCGGCGGGCTAGGAGACTGGTAGAAGGCAGCGGGTAGTCAATACGATAGCCATGGTCAAGGGTCACAGGCAAGCAGGGTAATCGATAAACATGCCAGAGGTTGGGGTCACAGGCACGGTGGCGAGGTCCAAGGTACAGGCAATAAGGGTCAGGGTCACGAGCAAAATAGGCAGAGTCCAATAATCCAAGCAGGGGTCATACACGGGGAATCAAACAGTATCCACAGGAGAGGACAAGTGAACAGGAGCAGGACTGGGACAGATACTCTATAAACCGGCAGTGAGGCTTCAAACTTCACTGCCTTAAATACCAATGGCCACCAATCAGAGCCTAGCTCTGAATCACCCTCAGCCCCCTGCATAATTAATTGAACATTAACATATCAAGATCCACCAATGAGGGTTCATCCCTGAATACTCTTACAAGTGCCATAATCAATTACATTAATCAGCCCACAGGCTACAACTGTTTGCGCGCTCCCGGCTTCCAACATTGCCGGGACACGGCGCTACACAAGAGGCGTCCGGCCAGTGCCTTGGCAACGGCCAGGCAGGATCCGGAAATGATGTCCCGGTCGTCAAGGTGACGGCCGGGACGCCAGGGGGCACCAGAAGCGAGCCGCGGCGGCTGTGAGTACCGCTGCTGCTCGTAACAGTACCGCAATTTAACAATGAATGAAAATCCTTTTACACAAATACGGTAATGTACGCCAGCTCAGGCTGATGTACATTACCATTTCTGCTATTTTTCAGCACTGTTCAGCTCTGCTCCGAAGAGCTTTACAGCCCATGTGTGGAGGGATCACATGATCCCTCCCTGTCACACTCCGCTCTCTGCAACAGTGAAGTGCAGGGACGTTTTCAGACGGAGCATGCGCACAAGACTTCTATGGACCGCACAGCAGCTTCAGGAACGAAGAGGCAGTGAAAAGGTACCTTTTTAACTTCACAGGAAGAGCAGTTTTTCGTGACTTCTGCTCCTGTGGAGATTTTTTTTAATAAATATGAGAAATAGTTCAATCCTTATCAATGCGATAAGGATTGAAAACTATTTTTCATTTTATGTGGCTGTTGATAAATGTGCCCCTATGTGCTTTCACACTATCTGACTGTTTTAGTTTAGTTGCATTTAATTATTATTATTATTATTATCATTTATTTGTTAGGCGCCACAAGGTATCCGCAGCGCCGCACACAGTACTAACAGTAGACTATACAGGGTGAAACCATACAGAACAATGAACAAAAAGTACCAATACTTCAGAAACTCCGGCTAGTCATATGCAGTAAAGATGGAGCGGAAGAACAGGTATGGAGACAGGAGGGGAGGGGGCCCTGCTCATACGAGCTTACATCCTAAGGGGGGGGTAAACAGACCAGGCACAAGAGGAGAGAAGGGAGGACGAGCAAAGGGAGGAGATGGGGGTTAAGTAGATGGTTGGTAGGCTTTGAGGAAGAGGTGAGTTTTGAGTGCACGTTTGAAGGAGCACAGAGTAGGAGAGAGACGGATGGAACGAGGGAGGTCGTTCCAGAGAAGGGGGGCTGCACGGAAAAAGTCTTGGATTCTTGTAACGGACTTACCTGATCCCCGCCGCTCCATCCGGATGCCGCACTTCCGGGTTCGGCAGTCACATGACCGCAACCCAGAGGCGGGGATTTTGAATCCCCATCAGCATAAAAACCTCACTCTGACACTCGCTGAGTGTCAGAGCAACACTTACCTGTTCCTGGCTCCTGCACTTCGTGGATTGCTGTGTCTTCCAGTCTCCAGTATCTTCCTGTGTGCTGATCTCTGCCTGTTTGACTACCCTGGCTCTCCTATCCCTGTGTACCGACCCGGCTTGCTGATCATTCTTCTGTTCTTGTGACCCATGTACCGAACCTGGCTTGTTGACTCCGAGTTGCCTTCTGATTCTGCCTGACTCCATTCCTGTGTACCGAACTGGCTTGTTGACTCCGCTACCTCCGCTCCACTCCGCTGTACTACATCTTGGGGCGAATCTGAGAACCGCGACCTGCGACTCCTGGCAGCGAAGCCCACCCCGCCTTGCGGCGGTTCTTGGTGAACACCGGGGAGATCGTTAGACTCCGCACCTCAGGTAAGCCAGCGCTAATCAAGATTAGTAGTAGAAGTATCCAGAATCTGTTACAGTTTGCTCTGACCATGGATGCCGCAGCTAAAGATCTGTTGGAGCATTTAGTGGGGAGGATGGATAAGCAAGAAGCTAACCAAGAGCAACTTTTAAAATTCCTCAATAGTCTACTCGGTTGGATGTTGTCCAGAACACCCTAGTGACTGGTGGACCACCTGGGCCGGCAGTGGCCCCTGTACCTCAGGCCGTAGCAGCAGCTTCTTCCTCACAGTTACGGTTACCTAACCCACCCAAGTTCGATGGGGACCCCAAGTATTGCAGAGGATTTTTAAATCAATGCTCCATATAGTTCGCGCTATTACCAGGGAACTTTCCTTCCGAAAAAACAAAAGTGGCCTATGATTTCTTTATTGTCCGGTCAAGCCTTAGCATGGGCTTCCCCCTTATGGGAGAGGGATGACCCCATTCTACATAACTTCAGCGTCTTTTTGTCCACTTTCAATAAAATATTTGATGAGCCATGAAGGGTGTCCAATGCCGCTTCCGGCTTATTACGTCTCCGCCAGGGAAACCAGTCTGTGGGACAGTATGCGGTCCACTTCAGAACTATGGCCTCTGAACTTCGCTGGAACGATGAGGCCCTAGTAGCTACGTTCTGGCAGGGCCTTTCAGACCGGATCAAAGACGAGCTGGTATCTCAGGAACGCTCTACGTCTTTGGATGATATTATCTCTCTCTGTATCAAAGTTGATTTGCGTTTCAAGGAACGTAATTCCGAGAAGGAACAGTCTCGGCGTAGTATGATTCGCTTGGCCCCCAACTTCCAAACCCCTGTTCTTCCTCCAGAAGAGCCCATGCAACTGGGGAGGACCCGCCTGTCAGCCGAAGAAAGGGAGAGGAGATTTTGGAACAAGTTGTGTTTATATTGTGGAGAGAGCGGCCATCTTCGGAGTTCTTGTTCTAAACGCTCGGGAAACGACAGGGCCTAACGAGTTTAGGAGCTGTATCGTTGGGCCTCTTCTCTGTGTCAGTCAGTTCCCAGTAGTAATGATTGCCTGTCTATTCCCATTTTCCTTCAGTTAGGACAAAAGACTTTCCCGCAGTCGGCTCTTCTTGATTCCGGAGCCGCAGGAAATTTCATCTCGGGCAGCACGGTGGCCTAGTGGTTAGCACTTCTGCCTCACAGCACTGGGGTCATGAGTTCAATTCCCGAGCATGGCCTTATCTGTGTGGAGTTTGTATGTTCTCCCCGTGTTTGCGTGGGTTTCCCCTGGGTGCTCCGGTTTCCTCCCACACTCCAAGAAAACATACTAGTAGGTTAATTGGCTGCTATCAAAATTGACCCTAGTCTATCTCTGTGTGTGTGTGTATGTTAGGGAATTTAGACTGTAAGCTCCAATGGGGCAGGGACTGATGTGAGTGAGTTCTCTGTACAGCGCTGCGTAATTAGTGGCGCTATATAAATAAATGGTGATGATGATGATGATGATCTCTGCCGCAGTAGTTAAACAACTCGCTATTCCCACACAAACTTTGGAACAACCCATCTCTCTGATGGCCATTGATGGGGGAAGAATTCCTGAGGGGTCTATTCTGGTATGCACTATTCCCCTCCTGCTTCAGATAGGAGCGCTTCATCGGGAGAAGATTTCTTTTCTAGTAATTCAGAAATCTACCAACCCAGTCATCCTAGGACTTCCATGGCTTCGTCTCCACCCCCCACCTTAGACTGGAAATCAGGTCACATATTGTCCTGGGGACAGTCCTGCTTCTCTCACTAGCTTTTCTATATATTGACAGAGCCAGAATCTGTCCTAGAAGAGCAGCAGCCCAAGTACCATTAAAGGTGATTGCAGCGCCTTGCAGTTGTTTTTTGTTCTGCTTCTCTCACTGCCTTCAGAGAGTGGTTCCTCCGAATAGTCCCAGACGTTCCCAAGAATTTCCTGTGACTCTTTGCCTGAACCATACCAAACCTTTTCTGATGTTTTTTGTCAACAAGAAGTCACTAGACTTCCTCCTCACAGAATCTGGGATTGTGGCATTGATCTGATACCTGGTAAACCCATTCCCAGGGGCCGTGTTTACCCCCTTCCCCTCCCGGAGTCTAAGGCTATGGAGGAGTACGTCCAAGAAAATCTAAAAAGGGGCTTCATCCGCAAGTCTGCCTCCCCAGCTGGGGCTGGCTTCTTCTTCGTAAAAAAGAAAGATGGGGGCCTCCGCCCTTGCATTGATTACAGAGGCCTGAATGCCATTACCGTTAAAAATCGGTATCCTCTGCCACTAATTTCCGAATTGTTTGACCGGATTAAGGGTGCCACCATCTTTTCTAAACTTGATCTCAGAGGAGCGTATAACCTCATACGCATTAAGGAGGGGGATGAATGGAAAACGGCATTCAATACCCGAGACGGCCACTTTGAATACCTGGTCATGCTCTTCGGGTTATGCAATGCCCCGGCCATCTTTCAGGGCTTTATGAATGAGCTTTTTCAAGACCTCTTGTATCAATCCGTAGTCATCTACTTGGACGACATTCTCATTTTTTCTCAAGATATAGTATCTCATCGCAGTCATGTACTGGAGGTCCTCTCTCGTATCCGGAAAAATCATCTATTTTGTAAATTAGAAAAATGCACCTTCGAGCAAAAACAAATTCCCTTCCTGGGATATATTATTTCTGGCACCGATCTACAGATGGATCCCAAGAAATTTAAAGCCATACTTGACTGGCCCCAAACATCGGGTCTTAAGGCCACCCAAAGCTTCCTAGGATTCTCCAACTATTATCGTCAATTTATCAAAGGATACTCTTCTCTCGTGGCTCCCATTACGGCATTGACCCGTAAATCTGCTGATGCTAGTATTTGGTCCACTGAGGCTATCCAAGCCTCTATATTATTAAAGTCTCTTTTTTCATCTGCACCCATTCTTCAACAGCCGGATTGTTCATGTCCATTTGTCCTGGAAGTAGATGCCTCTTCCGTTGGCAATGGAGCCGTACTGTCACAGCGAAGCCCTTCTGGAAAACTTCATCCCTGCGGATTCTTTCCCCGTCGCTTGTTACCTGCTGAGAGGAATTATGGGATTTGCGACAAAGAGCTCCTGGCCATCAAGCTGGCTCTCTCCGAATGGAGACATCTACTAGAAGGGGCGCAATTTCCTATCACCATATATACCGACCATAAGAATTTGCTTTACTTACGCACGGCTCGATGTCTAAACCTTCGGCAAGCAAGGTGGTCCTTATTCTTCTCACGCTTTGATTTCAACATCACTTTTCACTCTGGATACAAGGATACAAAGGCAGACGCCTTATCTCGCTCTTTTGATCCAGCCGACATGGAATCCTTGGAAGACAATAAATTCATTGTAGATCCCTGTCAAGTATTGGCAACTACACACCTGAACAAGGGTTATCCTCCGGGCAAAACATTCATCTTGCCACGTCTACGCACTCGGCTCCTTAACTGGGCTCATCACTCTCTTCTCTGGGCATTCCGGCATCCGCAAGACCTGGGACTTGTTGTCCCCAAGTTACTGGTGGCCTTCTTTGCTGGACGATGTGAAGAGATTTGTTTCGGCTTGTTCCAAATGTGCTCAACACAAGACCTCTAGGAAGAAGCCTTATGGATGGTTGCTCCCATTACCCATTCCTGATTACCCGTGGTCACAGATCTCCATGGATTTTATCACAGACCTTCCTCCTTCCAAATCCTGTACTGTGGTGCTAGTGGTCACGGATCGCTTCTCTAAAACAGCTCACTTTATTGCTCTTAAAGGCCTTCCTTCTTCCTCCTCCTTAGCCGATATTTTTATTAAAGAAATATTTTGCCTCCATGGCTGTCCTCAACATATTGTGTCCGATCGGGGATCACAATTCATATCAAAATTTTGGCGGTCTTTTTGCAATAAGTCCGGAATTAAGCTTGACTTCTCTTCCGCATATCATCCCCAGTCCAATGGGTCTACTGAAAGAACTAACCAAGAATTAGAGAAGTTTCTAAGAATATTTATCTCAAGTAACCAAGATAACTGGGTGGATCTTCTCCCTTGGGCCGAGTTTGCCCATAACAACCATTTCCATGAGGCCATCTCTAACTCCCCCTTTTTTGTTCTTTAGTCTAAGATGGCAGCCATACCCACCTTCTCTCAAATCTCATCTTCTGAAGTTCCGGCAGTGGACTCTCGGTTTCGTAACTTCTCCGCTATTTGGGAACAGACCAAGATAAATTTAAAGAAAGCAACCACTCGTTCCAAAAAATTCTACGATAAAAGGAAGAGAATGACTCCAAGTTTTTCAGTCGGTGACAGGGTATGGCTATCCACCCAGAACATTCGTTTAAAGGTTCCCAGTAAAAAATTTGCTCCCAAGTTCATTGGCCCATTAGCTATTTCTGAGATTATTAATCCCGTAGCCTTTAGATTGAGTCTGCCTCCCTCCTTACGCATACCCAATGTCTTCCATGTCTCCTTGTTAAAACCGATGGTAACCAACAGATTCTCCACCTCATCCAGAACTCCTTCTCCTGTTGTGGATCGGGATCAAGTCGAATACGAGATTAAAACTATCCTAGATTCTCGTAAAGTTCAAGGTGCCATACAGTTCTTGGTGGATTGGAAGGGTTACGGCCCTGAGGAGTGCTCATGGGTAAGAGCCATTGATCTGCATGCTCCCCGTCTACTTAAATCCTTCCATAAAAAAATTCCTTTGAAACCCTATTAGGTGTTCGGAGTCCACCTTTATGGCAGGGGGTACTGTAACGGACTAACCTGATCCCCGCCGCTCCGTCCGGATGCCGCACTTCCGGGTTCGGCAGTCACATGACCGCAACCCAGAGGCGGGGATTTTGAATCCCCGTCAGCATAAAAACCTCACTCTGACACTCGCTGAGTGTCAGAGCAACACTTACCTGTTCCTGGCTCCTGCACTTCGTGGATTGCTGTGTCTTCCAGTCTCCAGTATCTTCCTGTGTGCTGATCTCTGCCTGTTTGACTACCCTGGCTCTCCTATCCCTGTGTACCGACCCGGCTTGCTGACCATTCTTCTTTTCTTGTGACCCGTGTACCGAACCTGGCTTGTTGACTCCGAGTTGCCTTCTGATTCTGCCTGACTCCATTCCTGTGTACCGAACTGGCTTGTTGACTCCGCTACCTCCGCTCCACTCCGCTGTACTACATCTTGGGGCGAACCTGAGGACCGCGACCTGCGACTCCTGGCAGCGAAGCCCACCCCGCCTTGCGGCGGTTCTTGGTGAACACCGGGGAGATCGTTAGACTCCGCACCTCAGGTAAGCCAGCGCTAATCAAGATTAGTAGTAGAAGTATCCAGAATCTGTTACAATTCTGGAGTGGGAAGAGGTGATAAGGGTGGAGGAGAGGCGGCGGTCGTTGGGCGAGCGCAGGGAGCGGGCAGTAGTGTGAATGGAGAGGAGGTTAGAGATATAAGTTGGAGAGAGCCTTGTAAGTGGTGGTGAGGAGTTTGAAAAGGATTCTGTAGGGGAAGGGGAGCCAGTGTAAGGCAAGGCAGAGAGGGGAGGCAGAGGAGGAGCGGCCTGAGGAAGAGGAGTCTTGCGGCCGCATTGAGTATAGAGCGGGGCGGGAGAGACGGGAGTGGGGGTGGCCAGTGAGGATGAGGTTACAATAATCAAAGCAGGAGATGATGAGTGCGTGGATGATAGTTTTGGTGGCATCCTGAGAAAGAAAAGGACGGATGCGGGCGATGTTGCGTAGTTAGAAGCGACAGGCTTGGGCAAGGGAATGAATGTGGGGGGCAAAAGAGAGAGAGGAGTCGACGGTGACACCCAGGCAGCGAAGTTGGGTGACAGAGGAGATGGTGGTGTTGTTGACAACAATAGAGAGGTCGTGGTGGGATGGGAGTCTGGGCGGAGGAAAGACAATGAGTTCAGTTTTAGAGATATTGATTTTGAGAAAGCGCTCGGACATCCAGGAGGAGATGGCGGAGAGGCAGTCGGATACCCGAGCGAGGAGGGTGGAGGAAAGATCAGGAGAGGAGATATAGAGTTGGATGTCGTCAGCATAAAGGTGATACTGAAGACCGAAGGAGGAGATGAGAGCACCATGGGAGGAAGTGTAGAGCGAAAAGAGTAGAGGGCCAAGAACAGAGCCCTGCGGGACTCCTACGGGGAGAGGGTAGGGGGAGGAGGAAGAACCAGACGTGGATACAGAGAAGGAGCGATTAGTGAGGTATGAGGCGAACCAGGCATGGACAGAACCAGAGAGGCCAAGAGAGAGAAGAGTTTGCAGCAGGAGGGGGTGGTCCACGGTGTCAAAGGCTGCAGAGAGGTCAAGGAGGATGAGTACGGAGAAGTGACCCTTGGATTTGGCTGATAGGAGATCATTAGTAACCTTGGCCAGGGCAGTTTCGGTAGAATGGAGGGGGCGGTAGCCAGATTGGAGAGGGTCAAGGAGGGAATTGTCTGCGAGGTGCCTGGTTAGGCGGCTGCAGACAATCCGCTCAAGTAATTTGGAGGCATAGGGGAGAAGAGAGATAGGGCGATAATTAGCAAGAGAGGTGGGGTCAAGATTGGGTTTTTTGAGGATAGGAGAGATAAGAGCATGTTTAAAAGAGAAGGGTACTACAACAGAGGAGAGCGATAGGTTGAAAAAGGTGTGCTAGGTAAGAGCAGGCCGTTGGAGAGAGAGAGAGCGAAGGAGGTGGGAGGGGATGGGATCGAGAGGGCAGGTAGAGGGTGGAGAGGAAAGAATAAGGGAGCGAACTTCTTCACCGGTTGTAGGGCTGAAGGAGCACCAGAGTTGGTTGATGGGCGGAGGTGACGCGATGAGGGTGACGGGAGAAGGGGAGGAGAAGATGTTCAGTCTGATGGCCTCAATTTTGGAAGAGAAGAAAGTGGCGAAGTCAGAAGTGGAGAGGGAAGGCGGGACAGAGGGGGAGGGGGGGGAGAGGAGGGAGCTGAAGGTGGCAAAGAGGCGGCGGGGATTGAAGGACTGAGAAGAAATGAGGGACTTAAAGAAGGATTGTTTAGCGAGGGAGAGGGCAGAGGAGAAAGAAGAGAGTATGAATTTAAAGTGGAGGAAGTCAGCCAGGGAGCGAGATTTCCTCCAGAGGCGTTCAGCAGTGCGAGAGCATCTTTGGAGGAAGCGGTTGAGTTTGGAGTGCTAGGGTTGGGGAATAATGCGGCGTCGGCGGATAGAAGAGGCCAGGGCAACAGCGTCCAGTGCAGTGGTGAGGGAGTGATTATAGAGAGAGGAGGCCTGGTCGGGACAGGACAGGGAGGGAAGGGGTGAAAGGAGAGTTTTGAGAGAGGAGGAGAAGGAGAAGGAGGTGGGGTCAATAGCATCCAGGTTACGTCTAGTGAGGGTGGCTTTGGGCGAGGCAGGAGCAGGGGAGCAGGACAGAGTGAAGGAGAGGAGGTGTTGGTCAGATAGTGGGAAGGGAGAGTTGGAGAAGTCAGAGAGATCACAGAGATGAGAGAAGACAAGGTCAAGGGAGTGACCAAGACAGTGGGTGGGGGAAGAGGTCCACTGAGTAAGGTCTAGGGAGGAGGAAAGGGCGAGAAGTTTAATGGTGGCGGGGTCAGAACAGTTGTCAATAGGGATATTAAAGTCGCCAAGTATGATGAAGGGAAGGTCAGAGAAAAGGTAGTGAGGGAGCCAGGCAGCGAAGTTGTCAAAGAAAAGGGAGGAGGGGCCTGGGGGACGGTAGATGACGGAGACACGGAGGTGGATGGGGGAGAAGAGACGGATGGAGTGTACTTCAAAGGAGGAGAAGGAGAGGGAAGGTAAAGTGGGAATGACACGAAAAGTGCAGTTAGGGGATAGGAGGAGGCCCACTCCACCTCCTGGATGCTCGTCTGGTCTGGTGGAGTGGGTGAAGGAGAGGCCCCCGTAGGAGAGAGCGGTGGGTGAAACGGTATCAGAAGAAGTAAGCCAGGTTTCAGTGATGGCAAGAAGATTAGGGGAGTTGGAGATGAAGAGGTCATGGATGGAGGAAAGTTTGTTGCAGATGGACCTGGCGTTCCAGAGGGCACAAGAGAAAGTGAGGGTGAGATGCGGATGAGATTATCAGGGTCGATGGAGCGAGGGGGAGGGTGAGGGGTGGGGCAGTGAGAGTTAGGCAAGAGAATGGGGCTAGGGGAGAGGATGGGTATAGGAAAGGAGCGGGTCGGCATGGTGAGGGACGGGGCACTGGGAATGAAAGAAGGGGCAAGAAGAGGGTAAGGGCAATTAGCGCCGAGGTGAAGGCAGCAACGGCAGCAATGTTCTTGTGCATTTGTTTAACCTGTTATTGTATGCTGTGTGTATTTATGTTAATAGAATCATGATGCTAGGTGGAATTGGAAATCAGGGATAAGTGTGGACGAGATGTCTGGGTTAAACAATAAGTGTACAGATGCATAATGCTCTTCAATCTCTCCTGATTAGTCAACCAGGTCATTGTTATACTAGTATCCCTGGATTAGACTCCCACTAGGATCTTCATATCCTATGAGATCAATACAGGAGAGGGATCTTTGGGTCCCTCCCCGCCAGGCTCTGTGCTCCTCTCTCCTATCGCTAATTGTGTTCTGAGAATGTCTGGCATAGTGTTCATGCATGCGCAGTGCAAAAGCCAGGTCAGAACAATTGCCATAATTTTACTATAGACCAGTGGTTCCCAAACTTTTGCATTTCGTGGCACCCTTAGAGTTTCCATAATTTTTTCAAGGCACCCCTCCAAAATAATTACAGAGCAGTCCCGTTTTATAAGCAGTTGGGTCAAAAAAACATAAGTATTTAGGTCAGGACAGAAATACTTATTTAGTTGTATGCAAAAATAATACACATAAATCTAAGGGAAAAGAATATTTTTATATATTTTTTTCAATTATATTTCTGTCAAAGAATAAGTTACAGCTAACTCACACTGTGCCCCCTCTGCATCTCCACACACTCTGTGCACCCTTTGCATCGCCACACACTCTGTGCCCCCTCTGCATCGCCGCCAGGAAGAGAAAAGATGCTGGGTCCCGGGCGCCGCACGGATTGGTAAGTTTTTTTTTTTCTTCTCTTCCCGGCCGTGGCACACCGGTGACAGCGCCGCGGCACCCAGGGAGCCGCGGCGCACACTTTAGGAACCGCCGCTATAGACTATTCGCGGAAGCAGGCTCATATCAGTCAATTTTAATAAATAGCCATGTTAATTAATTTTTTTATCATTGCGCTAAGAAATTATAATTAATGTGAACAATATGCTTTGGGTCATAAATAGATCCCCAGGTCTCCCTGGGCTGTGACATCTGTGGTAGCAAGTAAGAGGAACAATTGAAGTGAGAACTACACCACCCCTAAGATCAGTTACTTGATAGGTGTCTGTATGGCTGACTTCAGAAGAAAACAGACTAGTGGTTTAATTTGCAAATATCTCCATAAAAGTGGAGTAAACTGCACACAATACTCCATACATCAAAATAAAAAAACTTGATTAAAAAATGCATAAGAAACAAGCAAAAAATAATATACTTATTAAAATGAAACAATGTTTGTTTTTGTGTTTTAATGTGAATGCTTACATTGTTTTTGCGCAAGAAAACGTGCACCTTGCAGATTGCATGGCTGCTCACAATCACTGACTATGCATTGGGTAGCCGAGCCCCGCTGCAAAACCTCGGTGACGCCTGTGGATTTCAGGCGACACGCATTACAGAACATAGACGGCTTCCCCAGAAACATTTACTCGTTTTAACTCACCATGCTCGCTTTCCCATTATGCCCTCGATCTTGGTAACAGTTTCCCGTGTGAGTAAAAGTGTACAATATTCTAGTTTATTTGTAATAAGGCACATAGAGCAGATACAATAACTGCAAACTGCACTTGAAAGATATAGGGTGCACGCACGATGACAGTCCCAACCTAAGAATTCTAGAACTAGCGAGTTGTTACAATGGACGTTCTAGAATGTCACGGGTATCTGCTGTGTTCTCTTGTACAATATACTAGTTACCTGGATGGACACTGGCATTATCCTCCACATTACATAAAACCGATCGGTGGTCATTATGTGGTTCCTCGCCTTACTGATGTCAATCAAACCTCTGCCCTGCAGTACCACATCCAGAGTAACATTATGTAACAGTATATATCTATATCAGTATGTTATATGTTGCAGCCTCGGAAACCAGCAATCTGCGCGTACTGTTTGTACATAGCTATATGCGTTGTATCTAGAGTATACCCCGCGTCTAGAGCTTACTGACATTGTACGGACGTGGATTACCTGGATATTTGACTGTGCTCTTTATAATTTCGGACGGGCAGGGATGGACACGTCGTTACCCCTTCTATATTTGGCAGCCTTCCTAAAGTATCCTCCAATGTTTTTCTTTATTTGCGAATGATGATGTAAATAATCAGTGAAAGGCTCTAAGTAACATTAGGATGATGCATATTAATTAGGATGCTGTGCAGTCACTCATTAAGGTGAATGTATGCACAGCAACGCATTGATGAATGATAGCAGATGCCCAGCAGTAAAGACATTTCCATGTCATCTGTTGCACCAACATTAAGGATTTCCTCGCCAGTAACATCATGAAATCCGCAATGATAGTCTCGCGGAACCGATCCGATTCTGGAACTGTCTCGTTTTTCATTCACACCTTTAAAATTCTATTATTGCCCCAAATCCATGTATTTGATCATCGCGGTCCCCTGTCATGTATTATATCACTCTGTACTAGACATAAACAATCTGTGTCTACCTCTTGTGGAGCTACAAGTCTCAGCATGCAGTGACAGCTTCTGGCTGTCAGAGCGCGCTGGGACTTGTGGTTCCACAGCACCAGATAGCCACAAATTGCTCATCATCGCTGCATGCAGCACAACAGCTTATAGGACAGGTAGGTGATGGGCAATGAGGCATATTGCAAAGACCGGGTGCAAAAATAACCTTAAACGTTGCATTTCCATATTTTCCTGCCCAGTCTCATCATTGTGCGCGTTCACGAGAGCGGTGCTAGAATACGGGGAAGAACGGATAAAAGGTTTTTATTTTATGGTCTGTATAGATGGCTGCAGGGTGTGGTATGGGGAGAGCGTGTGCACAGGTGCTGCAGGGCAGGTAGCAGCCCGTACAGTAACATGGCATAGCCCCATAATGGAGAGAAGTCCCCGCTCCTCCGTTCCCTACGCCGGGTTATGTGGACTATGGCAGCCTTGCATTGCAAACACTATAACTCTGCCTTACAGCCGCATCCCGCCTGAGCGGCTCACACACAGAGGACATTTCGTATTTGCGCGCTGTTTTGCTCTCGGGTGACGTCGGCTAAACGCCGTCCTATCACCGTCGGCCGCTGGTCAGGACAATGGAGTCCCGCCGGCCAATGGCGAGAGGGGACGAGTTGGCGGCGGCCAATCAGCACCGGCCTGATCCGAGAGTAATGTTACAGATTGGGAGAGTGAAGAGGCCATTGCAGTACATTGAGCTCCATAGACACAGCATTGGGTGAGTACACGGCACGGAAAATGCGAGTGACTGGCAATGTCTATGTGCTATAGGAACAAGTGGGTAAGTATCGCGGACGAGGATGAACGTCAGTCTCCTCACCAGGAACCCGGTTTAATCCGCCTGGAGACATCAAATAATCCCGGGCCGCGGAGGGGATTAACAAACAGCGGGCAAGGACGAGGGTGATGGGGCAAATTCACCCTAAATGAGTCATTTATTGTGTACACATCATCTGGTGAAGAAGTGGTGATAGGGGTAGAGCACCAGAAGTGGTGATCGGAGTATTCATGACTGGAACGTTGTCTTATAAGATTTATATTTTATTTACCGTACTAAGTGACGGGGGAACTTTTAATGCCCGTCTTGTAAATTGGGGTACCCCGGGGTGATGGACATAACAGGGCAGTGACACCTCCTAATACAAGTACAAGTCGTGCCCAGCGAGGTGCTGAGTTAGTGTGTACCGGGCACCGCTGCCTATCGCGGCAGGGGGTATGTCGGGTACATCAGGGCGTATTTAGCCCTAATTACCTCAGGATCTACTGGAACATGGCTGACTAGGGTGAAAACAGGAATTGGGATGGGGGGGGGGTGATCCGGGCACACGGGAGAGCAGGAGGGTGGCGGCCGTCACAGAGTGACCAGCCCCTGCCCGGGCTGAGGTGACTTCAGCCCCCCCCTCCCCCGTGTGTACAGGACCCGGCTGCTGCCGCCTCGCTCTGTGAGATGGCGGTCGCGCGAGCCGCACTCTAACATGGTGGTTACAGCAGCGCGAGCACGACAACAATGGGGAGAGAAGGGCGACGCGGCCGCGCGCGGAGGAGCGCGCGTGCCCGGGCCCGAGAGCGCGGCCCCGCCGTCCCCGCAGTGCTATAATGGCCATCTGTGTGTAATCTAGAGGCAGGCACAGCACACAGCACTCACTGAGGGGGGGAGAGCCACCCATCCAACACCCCCACACAGCCACAGCCCGCCGGGTGGAGGCATTTCAAGGGGACTTTCTTTCATCAGGACGCTGTTCTGACAAGATGGAAGGAGAAAGAACTGTCATTGTTGACCTTTCTCCTCCTCCTTCCTGGAGCTGCGCCATTTCTTGACTAATAGTACGACGTGGTTGTTAAATGTTACATTAGAGAGCTGGAGAAAGTGAGTGTCAGCAAAAGCCAGATATAGGCAAATGTTATTCTCCAGCTGAACAGCCCTGGTACAGCCTGCCAGTCTCTGGCTGATGGGCATGCTGGCACTTTTAGTCCCACATCAGCTACAGAACCAAATAGTGCTTGATGTATGACCATGTAAAAGACATTAGTGCCTATATAGGCTGCTCTCCAGGTGTAGAACTACAAGTCACAGCATAGCTTGGAGACTGACTTGTCAGTTCACAACAGCTAAATAACCAAATAGTGCTTGATGTATGACCATGTAAAAGACATTAGTGCCTATATAGGCTGCTCTCCAGGTGTAGAACTACAAGTCACAGCATAGAGACTGACTTGTCAATCCACAACAGCTAGAGAGCCGCACACTTTACCTCTATATTCTCTTATTTTGTTTGTTGGACAGAAATTCCGTGCATGGAGCTCCCTGTGTCCCATGTGGTACATCACGGGGTGCAGGGAGGGATGAGTAACATTTGAAGTATTCCAAACACAGGACGTTCCCAGGATAAGGACACAACGTGCTTGTTTCCCAAGCATTTGCTTTCTACCCTGTTAATCTATACCATGGAACCTCAAATTGTGTTCTCACACTAACTGCAGTGTAACAAGCCATCAGCCAAAGGCACTTATTATAAACAACTATATTTTAAATATACCAAGTGTCTTCTAATATGCTAATCCCCTAAGTTTTGTCATGGATTACAAGATCCAGTCAATACATCTTTGTTTCAAATTGCTTAAGTTCAAGCATTTTATTTGCAGTATTTGGGATTGATGAAGAAACAGTAGTGTAGTACTTGCTCAAGCAATTGATATTTCATTAAATTATGAATTAAAAAAACACATTAATGGGATATGCATATTTAATGTATATCCCTAAACTGATGCTAAACCGATTATGGCTCATTTGAAAATATTTTTGTTAACTCAAATAAAACATCAAATGTATTCATTTAGTGACAGAGCACCATGACTTGTATTGCCTTACAGTTTTTAAAGCCAGAAAATGTTCTGCTCATTGCCATATTTCTTGAAAGTCTGTCCCACTTTGAAACCAGCCTTTCTAGAAACAATGAAGCATAACTATTTTACCTCATTCACCTGATTACATATTCCTACCTATCCCACTTGCAAGACTAGTCAGAGCATATCAGTCAGACAGTACACTTTAATCTCACCATCCACAAAACAAACTTAATTTATTAAAAAAAAAAACAGCTTCACATATTTTTTTTTTAAAGATAATTGTGTACCCATCGCACAAGCCCTTAGTTTAAAACCAGTGGCTTGTTAATTAACAGACCTGGGTCCTATAATACAGAATTTACTACAAACCTCAAACCCATGAATCTTAAGCATTTATTATATTATCTTATAATACTCTTAACCAGATCATATGGAAAACTGCAGCAGTACTACCAAACTTCAAAACCGTTGAATGGTAGCATCTAGCATTTGTGGGACATGGGCCAGACAGTGTTATAAAAAGCATTTTATTCAACAATCAACAGTATGACATACAAAGCCAAGTCTTTCTTAACTCAAAGATAAAACTTGATTTGAGAAATCTACATAAATATGATTAATACGTTAGTATTTTTATTCTGCCTTGCATCAGTTTTGCAGTTTTAGCATTTGCTGGCTATGAGGTACAATATACCACTAAAAACTAAAACGAATTTCCATTTGCTTCATGATTTGCATAAGAAATATAGTGTATAGTAAGAAATATCTGATTTTTCAGAACTATTAAATTCAACGTGCCTTTCTCAGTGTAGCTTTACCTTAACAAGGAATTTCAAAGTTTTTATTTAAGAAATATAAAAATTCAGGCTTAATATTGTATTAAGCTGCATCCCCCTTATATTCCACCTTCTGGAACGCCAAGAAAAAGAATCATTAGGAGATAAATGCATTATTGCATTTAAAAGTTTGTCATTTTACATGATTACTTTTTAGACAACTATAATCACAATCTAAAATGGACTTCAAACCTAAATAGCAAAACTAATGACAAGCATTTACACATGCTTTATAGTATACTTATACATGGTTTATAGTATATTAATACAGCTTACCTTGCCTTACAGAACATTACTAAAATGGGGAAAGGTGATCCTAGGAAGCCAAAAGGAAAAATGTCCTCCTATGCTTACTTTGTGCAAACTTGCAGAGAAGAGCACAAGAAAAAACATCCTGATGCGTCTGTAAACTTTGCAGAGTTCTCCAAGAAGTGCTCAGAACGATGGAAGGTAACGGTTTATGTAGATATGGTCCTCTTATTACTACATTCATAAAAAAAAACAAAAGTGCGATTTAGCTCATAGCTCCCCTTATTTTTCATCTACCTTCAGTACAAAAACATGCATTCAAACCCCCAAGTGTGTAAGTCCTTACTTATTGTAAGAAAACAATTGTCAAATAAGTTTGATAAAAGGCATCAACCCACAGGCTTCTCTTTGTCAATTAGCTTTGCAAGTAACCTTTGTGATCTACATTTCCATAGGTATAGAGTATGTTAAATGTAGCACTATGTACAGGTAATTAACAAGAAAGCCCACATTGGTTCACTTTACTACAACACAGTAGATAGTATTGTTAGGATGCACAGAACACTTTATTTTTTTCAAACTATATTTGTCTCTTTCTCAACTTTGGGATAACTAATGTAAGTATGTCAAAACCTTTAATGCTAACACTTATTTCCAGTAGGCTGTATATCTCACCTGTTTGTCTTGTTCATGACTACAACTGCAGACACCTTTTTATAAACTAATTAATGACAATCAGGGATTCACCTGGCATGTTTTATATCCATTGGACACACCCAGAGCCTGAGATGTATTGTGTTTGAGGTGTAAAAGCTTTAATGTTAAGACAAACTTGGCAGACTCACTATACACATTATATCTCTTCATTATTGCTCTTCATCCCAGAATGTCAGCTCTGAAGCCTTTGTATTGCCTCCTGCAGATTGCATGATATAATGTGAATGGCTTTTGAGACAGCACATTGCCTTGTTATATAGATGTGTGTCACTTTTTATATGTATGTGTTGATATCCCTTTTGTATGCTTGTATATACATGTGTGTTAATGCTGCTGTTAATAATCCTGTGTAGTCTTACCCTGTCCAGATTCAGAACATGCAAACACTAATCATATACACTGACATCCCTTAATAACAAACAGACACACATGATAATTACTTCCTCAGCCCCAGTGCTCCATATAGGATGGTCCTTGGTCACTTAACAGGGGTGAAGATAAGCTGCACAGTTATGGGCAAACTGATCTTTCAGTTGTTGAAGTAAAAGTCACAGCATTCTGTGCTGCACACTTATACTTGTAACTTCACAACACCTGGAAAATCTTACTTTTACTACAATTAGTCTTGCATTCTCCTGGTATATACAGCACTGGAATTGGAAGCTATTCATTCTTTCATTTACTTCTCTGTTCAAATATCAATCTCTGTTTCCACTGTATCAATTCTCTGTTGTATATTATATGATGATACAGTGCAACAGCAAATATGCCCTGTAGCAGAGATCTGACTTGCTGGTAGCACTTGCAGCAGCTCCACGTTGGAGACTGTTTAGTATAGTGCCGTAGCAAATGTGTGCAAGACCATGCGTCTCCAATCGACTGCAAGTGACAGCGACACAATGGGAAAGATTTCTTATATTTACCAATATACACACCGATGCACCATAACTTCTGTCTCAAAGTCCCCATAATACAAGGTGAAATTACCTATGTCTCAATGAGTGTTATCTTTAAACACCCCGTCTGTATGTAGCCCAATGGTGTCTGTAAATGCTGTGCACAGTCTGACGATGTGATTGGCTACTGGTCCCAGCCTGTTACAAAGCAGGACAGACAGGTGATGAAAAATAAAGATGCTTAGAACCTAGTCTAACATTCATGACTGAGGGTATTTCTTCCCTTTTGGATCAGACCACATTTTGTGGTTTCGCTATGTGCTGGTTAAGCCGAGAAATAGGGAATGGGTTAAAAAGAACATTTTTGAAAAGGTGACAGGTTCTCTCATCCACACTTATTAAAGTGAATGGCTCTAAATCCACATACTTTCTTGAATAAGCCTATCCTCTGTTTACTTGGCTAAATGCAGAAACCATATTTCATTTGTTGTTAAGTGAGATGAAGAAAGTTGAGTATAAAGTACAATGTATGTTGCCACTTATGTTTATGACTTGTTAACTGTCATAGCAAGTCATTTCCTAGTCATTAACTTACACCAGTCGTGTTGTACAGAAGGTAGATTCAGTTACAGAAAGTTCCATTCTGTGAGAACCTAATAGTTATTGTATGGCGTTGCTTTGTATTTCTTCTGCCTAGACAATGTCTGCTAAGGAAAAGGGGAAATTTGAAGATATGGCAAAAGCGGACAAGGTTCGTTATGAAAGAGAAATGACATCTTATATACCACCCAAAGGAGAAACAAAAAAGAAGTTTAAGGACCCAAATGAACCAAAGAGACCACCGTAAGTTTAGAGTTGTTGGTTAAATAAAAGGTTCTTTTAACTAATAAGAAATTAATATAACATTTATGCCTTTTTAAGATGTGGTTTTTTTTTTTTCATTCATAAAAAAACAAAATGCCATGACTAAACTAACTGCCAAGCAAAGTGGTACTCAGAATGTAATAGGATTGGTAGGAAAATGTACCGCACACACAACTAGGGTCCATTGTGACAGCAATTAACCTTCCAGTATGTTTTTGGAGTGTGGGTGGAAGCCGGAGCACCTGAAGGACACCCACGCAAACAAGGGGAGAAGAACATACAAACTCCACACAAATAAAGCCCTGGCTGGAATAAAACTCAGCCCCAGCTCCGTGAGGCAGCAGTACTAATCACTAACAAATATCTCATTTGGAATGAAACCAGCGCTCATACAGACAAATGATATGGCTCTCCTTGTTCAATTTTATTTTATTTTATGCAGATCGGCTTTCTTCTTGTTCTGTTCTGACTTCCGTCCTAAAATCAAAGGGGAGCACCCAGGTTTGACCATTGGAGATGTTGCAAAGAAATTGGGAGAGATGTGGAATAATACTTCGTCAGAAGACAAGGTGCCTTATGAAAAGAAAGCTTCCAAACTGAAGGAGAAATACAAGAAGGTAATTTCACTCTCTACATCATTAAAGTTGTTTTAAAACATTTTAATAAAAAAAAAAAAAATGGACTTTTTAAAGAAAACGCCAATCAAAAGAGTTATAAATTCAGTAGTAAGTTGTAAAATTAAGTTTGTGCTTGAATGAAAAAGCTCTTTTTTTCCGGTTTTCATTTTGTTGGACATAATGGCACCAGTAATCCATTGCAAACTAATTCTAATAGAATTGCTCCTATTAGATGTGATTACTATGGATCTATCGGTACTGCTTGGCTGGAGAGGCCTAATTCTGGTTTCCTGCACAAGTGCTTGGGTCTGTTGTCCTAGTGTTCCGCTATGGTCCATCACTGCCTCCTGAGACTAATGGCTGGAGAGCCTTAATATGTATTAATGTGCTACGTAGTTTCGCCACAAAACATGAGGTTTATACAGACCAGTCTGTGTAAAGTTGTTAAATTGACAAAATACAGCAAAGTAAGAGACTTGGACATCAAGAAATATAAGAGTGGTCACGGTAAATATGTATAATTTTTGATCTCTCACCTTGGCTTGTTCCAGAGGTGACCGTTCCTAACTATGAAACTTGCTTCTCTAGGAGTGAAATAGTTTTGTTAAAGAGTTAAGGGGGTACATTTTTCAAGCTGCGGGTTTGAAAAGTGGAGATGTTGGCTATAGCAACCAATCAGATTCTAGCTGTCATTTTGTAGAATGTACTAAATAAATGACAGCTTGAATCTGATGGGTTGCTATAGGCAACATCTCCACTTTATCAAACCCGCAGCTTGATAAATTAATTTTTAACGAAAACACAAAAATATGCATATTAAGACTCATTTTTGTCCCCCTTCCCAAAAGAAAGAGTTTGGTCCGGCACTGATTCCTTATTTTCTCCATCCAGCACATTTCAAAGTGCACACCCACATCCCCCGGACATAACGCTGTACCTGGGTTTACACAGCCACCTGACAATGCCTACTAAAGACGCTGCTTGCTTTACCTTCATTTATGTATTTAATTAATCATGAGATTGGGGGGCATCAGGGCTGTCTTATTACATGTGTTCGTTTTATGTGTTTCAAAATTTTTGTTACATTTATGCAAAATGCCCCCACAATATAAGATAAGACCAGATCTCTGCCAATGTCCTGTAAAGCAAGGAGCTCCCTCCTAATTTTATTTTTGTTCAACCTTTTATTTAATTTAAATAACTGTCCCACAACAACGAAATCTCCCTACACGTGGGAGTAAAAGCAGAAGCACTCTTGGGGGGTATTCAATTGTTCGGCTTGACGGCCGAAAAACTCGCGCTCTAAAACTATTACCGTTAATACGGTAAAAGTGCGCTTAAAAACCGTTCATACGGTAATTTACTCGCTGAATTTCAGGGAGCTGCGAGCTGAAATTCAGCGAGTAATTACCGTATTAACAGTAATAGTTTTAGAGCGCTAGTTTTTCGGCCGTCAAGCCGAACAATTGAATACCCCCCATGGAATTAATCTGTACTCTTTGTGGAATACCCTCAATCCAAAGAACTCCTCCCATCAGACAGTGCTTTCTTTATATACACAGTGTTCTGTACCTCTGCTTGTTGTTAATACGTTTCTTCTTGTACAATTCTATAGGATGTTGCCGCATATCATCGGTCCAAAGGTAAACCTGAGTCCGCAAAAAAGGCTCCAGCTAAGCCTGAAAAGAGCAAGAAACAGGAGGATGATGATGAAGATGAGGAGGATGATGAAGATGAGGAGGAAGAGGAAGAAGAAGAGGAAGATGATGATGATGAATAAACATCACCATGAGAATTTTTTGTCTATATATCATTTAACCCCCCCTGTACACAGCTCACTCATTTTTAAAGACCCAAACAAGTCAAATATAAGGATGTGTACGATTAACTGTACAGTGTCTTTCCCCCCTTCCTTGTATAGTTAACACAATACTGGATGTGTTTTTAGATTCCCCTCTCTTTAGTGGTTTTCATTGCCACTACCCTTGCCTCGTACAGTATGGGGGTTGTAAATTGGCATGGAAATTTCAGCAAGTTAATATTGGTGCACAGCACAAAATAGTTTATATGGGGATGTAGTTCATTTGTCATCTTCAGTTGTCTTCGCATCATAATTGTTGTTCTGTTTAACTGAATACCACTCTGTAATTGCAAAAAAAAAAAAAATGCAACATTGTTGACATTCTGATTGCTTCTAAGTAAAAGAAAAAACATTTTTTTTATTACTGTTGTTGTTTGATCTATAATACACAGCCGCTCTCAGCGTTTGTGCTGCTTACTGAGTTCCCCATTACTTCGGAAAAATGCAGTATAACTTATATAGATGGCCTTTACTGCCAACCAAACAAAAGGTATAGCTGCGTTGTCACACTCAAACAAGAGGAAGAGAAATAATAAGGAAAATGGATTAAAATACTTAAATTAGAGAATAGTTAATTTGTATAAAGAAATATAAGAACTGGCTGCATCAGTTATCTATTTGGCGGTACTATAGATCAGAATGATATTAATAGACTGAGGTGTATAAACCTAATCATTAAAGTTTTTCAAACTTTGGACAACTGATTGGCTTAACTCTTCAAAAGGGGAACAACTTGTTCCCAAGTGTTACATTTATCCTTGGTTTAAGGCACCTTATGTGTTTCATCATTGTAAGTGTCTTATGGTAAAATATTCAGTCTATTTATATGTTGCTAAAGAAAACAACATTAAAAACAAGCCAATTCTTATAAACACGTCACTTCATCATTAATATTGCATTTTGATAGTTGCATAAACATTCAAATTGCAACTAGTCACAGGTTAATGAGAATAAACATGCCATTTTGGTTTGTAACATTTTTTGTTTTTAATTATAATCAGTACTTGATGAAGACTTGTACCTACAGTAAATGTGTTTCAGTTGAGCCTTAAAGTAATACTTGCTCTATACTTATTTTCCATATCCTACCAATGGTCAAAATTGTCTAAAAACTGAAACCGCTGTGATGACATTGCCAGGATTTCTGCAAATAGGAACCTTTCCTACAGGAAGCCTGACTGGTATGTGGGGGGTATTATACTGCTGCAGTACGAGCGACCAGTGGTGCAATCTGTGTGTGTGTGGGGGGGGGGGGGGGCGCAGCCCGGTACAGTGCATGGGGACACAAGACTAGTAAAGTTTAGTGATCATTTGGGATGTATAATATTTAAAATCCCACCCTTCAGTCATTACTTTTTACTTGCAAAGAAGGGAACAACTCCCTAAATTGCCTGCAATGAGATGAGACATTGTTGCATAGGATCTCTCCTAGTAGTCGGTGTATAATAAAGAGCTGAGTGTGTAGCACTGCCCCTAAATGTTTCTGTTTGCGTCACACATTGTGATACTATTGCTGGCTCCTAACATTTTGGCATTATCTTTTAACTGTTAGATTAATGTGTTCAGGCCTTGGATTACATTTGTATTAGATTAGTTAATATGAATGTTGAATCTGGGAACACGAAAAATATATGATTTTGTATGACCTAGACTAACACTTGCTCTATCTGTGTCAGTATATATCAGTGTTTATAGAGCTTATCAGCATTAGTGTGATAGGAAAACAGTGTTTATGCTACCTGCTATGTGCAGGCAGGAAGATAAATGCTGAATAGGTAATATATGTAGTAGGTAATATATGGGATAGAAACCATCAGGATGCCACTACCCTAGGGGCTTGTGAACTGCCTGAGAAGTGTATCTGTCACAGGGATCATTGATAACTATTATAGGCAATCCTGTATGTTTGTTTATAGTGAACCGTGGCTCAAGCTGAAATGTAAAATTTATACATGTGTCACTTTTTATCAAATATAAGTCTTCGCATTGGTTATCTGTGAATGGCAAAACACGTTTTTTACCTAAGTTTTCTGTAAGACCAGTTATACTTATCTGATTTGCAGTTTGGGCAAGCCCACCTAAACCAACAATTTACAAACCCGTTCTCTGATATCCCATTATGAACATCAATTAATGTTCACAAATGTGATGTTTTACATGTAACACAATACATAGACACATACAGTAGTTTTATTTGGTAACCATTGTTGGCCTTTCCATTCATTGTAAGCCTGTTTCATAAATTATGTAATTATGTCACTGAATAAGTAAAAATAGTAAAACTAAAAACTCAACGGCATCAAATAGGCCGTTTGAGAATCATTTGGATAATGTACCCCCTAGTGGAAGTACTGTGACTATATTGAGGCTGCAGGCTGATTGCGTTCATTGAAGGCTTATAATCCTTGAGAATACTTTTGTTCTCTACAAACGGATATAAATATTGTGACACTAATGAATACAGACAACGTTTGTTACGCCTTATAATATGCGAGTGATGAAAGTAGGGATACAATGATATGATTAGAATTGGTGACATCACTACTGTATGATTATATGTAAGGTGATGCACTTCCTACTGTGAAATATTAGACTGTCATACGCTATTCAGGAAGTCCCTGTCCATCTAAAAGTATAAGGCTGCCAACCGATTATTTTTATACGGATCTTTGAGGTGATTTCCAAATACACAAGTAATGCTAACATATGTATCATTTGCACACAAACAATGCACTGAATAATGAAACAGATCTGATATCATCACTTCATTGTTCATCATGAAAATGTGTTTATTGTAAGGAATAACTGCCCTTGGATTCTAGCTTCAGTTTCTACAATGTACTAATAGATATAAAACTAGAATCTGATTGGTTGCTATGGGCAACATCTCCACTTTTCCTTTTTAGAATGTTTGATACATCTACCTCTGTTAACTGTAAAATGAAACCCATTTATTTCTTTACACTAAGTATCCCTCATCTGTATAAATTTATACCAAACATCTCCTTGTGCATATAAATATGTAGAAACATATTCTGATTAGTTTTGTTATATTTAACAGGCTGTAGTACCCCTTAGAATAGATCCATCTGAGATACCCTTCAGGATACAGTACCATAGGCTAAGAACCTAGGATTTAGAACTAGTGCAGTGAGAGATGCGTCAAAATACAGATAACATCTCTTTTGCCTTTTATACTTCTGCATTTCCACAGGATTAACAACTATTGGACATGAATGAAACGGCAGGGTAGAAATTTGATGGGAAATGTTAATTCCACACTGCTTGCTAGTAATGGTTAACCAGTTGCAGGCATTATATAGCCTGAGCTGATCAGATGTTTGCTGCCAACTTTGCAGGGGCAAAATATTTATGACAGTAAAATATAGCGTTTTACCAAAGCCATTGAGATAGATAGTTCAGGACTCCAGGGGAAATATTAAACTGTTTTCCTGTTTGAATATGTAAAATCTGATAAAGAGCACCATCCACTCTTGGGGGGGCGGGGGTGTTATATTTATAAAGCTGTGGGTTTGAAAAAGTGGAGATGTTGCCTATAGCAACCAATTAGATTCTAGCTGTCATTTTGTAGAATGTACTAAGTAAATGATAACTAGAGTCTGATTGGTTACTATAGGCAACATCTCCACTTTTTCAAACCCACAGCTTGATAAATATACCCCTTGGAATCACGCATACTCTGCTACTGTGGTGGGGGAAGAGTAGAGGGGCTTTCAGACCACTGTAAGCAAAATATGCACAATGTAGATGGGAATACTAATCAGAAAGGACCACTTGCAAACCACAAAATATGCAGACTTGCACTGACTCCTTGTGTAAGTTCATCTATCTGTCCACTGCGCATTGTGAGGTGCAGACCAACTTCTCAGGAACTGCCCTGGAAAATGAATCTGCGTCTAACTTTTCAGATTAGTACATACACCTGAAAATGGGCCTGGTGGAACGAGAGAAATGTCCCTTCAAGTTCAACCTGCCAACACTTTAGGAACCCCACACCCTTCATTTATTTAAACTTTGAGCCAACAAATCCATGTGCTGCTTGTAATAATGGATATATTTGCGCAAAAGTTGATACATAGCAACACAAAACAGTATGTTTGTTGTGGTTTTGTATTTTTGCAGTTACGTAGTTTAATTCCGCCAGTTTAACAGTTTAGTACTGTGGTATGTTCTTGAAAAACTTGCTTGGTATAAAAGGATTGTTTCAGCTGCTTTCTTTTATAAAATGTCCAATCTTCCCAGCAGGAAAGCAGAACCGTCCATAGACAAAAAATGGATAGAATATTACTGTTTAATATATTATATGAGAAGTGCCATCATCCATGTACAATGACAGATGTCCTTTCCATCAACCCACTTCAAACGTCTCCAGACAGCAGCTCCTGGGGAACTGAAAGAAGCTTTTTTTATTCTGTTACCGGATGACTTTTAATAAGCCCTTCATTCAAAAATAATTCAAAGCAATGCTTCTCCTTGAAATTAGTTCTTTATTTTGAATACTGTGTGATGTATGATCTATGTGATTTGTGTTTTTAAGTGAATGCAAACAAAAAGTTAAAAAAACAACAGAAAAATCACTCATTTTCATGAGTTTAGCACATTGTTTCATATGTTATATGGAAAAACAAGTGGTAGTGGGTGAAAGGAGCATAGAGCATATTCTAACAGTGCAATGATATGAATGCGGCATATAAGTTATTTACTGTCTATTTAGGTGCACATTTGCATTAAATCATAACAACCAACCAACAATCAACTTTTATATATCTATAGCAAGTTAGACATTGAAAACAAATGGCTGATTATTACATTTAATAAATAATCTTCAATGTGTTCTACTTTTTATCTTGTTTAACATGCATGAGAGGGTTGGATACACACCTGTACAAACCATGGGGCATCAGGTGCTGGGTCAGGGGTGAACTCACATGTAAATGATGTAATATAAAATGTATTTTCATCCTTTCATTCAGGTCACTACGAGATCCTTTTAATTAGACAATCGGGGCCAGAGGACCCTCACTGATTTCCTAGTGTTGGATAATGGTTTGAAAGCCTGTTTAGCTCTAGTATTATAACATTCCATAGAGTATGTCATAAGCACGTGACTAGCGCCTTCTCATTCTGTGGCCTATGTAATTTTATTATTATTATTTATTCATTGATAAGGCTCCACCGATTCCATAGTGCCGGATACAGTTTTGGTAAGTACTAATCACTGCATAATGGAAACACCCCACAAGGCCTGTTATTTTGGAGATGCTCTGAACCAGTGGTCTAGCCATCACAATTTGGCTCTTTTCAAAGTCGCTCATATGCTTACACTTGCCCATTTTTCCTGCTTCCAACACATCAATTTCAAGAACTCACTGTTCACTTGCTGCCTAAATATCTCACTCCTTGACAGATGCCATTGTAACAAGATAATCAGTGTTATTCACTTCACTTGTCAGTGGTTTTAATATCGTGGCTGATCAGTGTATATTTAAATGTCGCCCCAACAAATTAAGTAGTCTAATCTATGATTTTGGATTTCTTTGCATGCTTCCTTAAAGAAAAGGGACTTGTCTTATGTTGAGTCTGTTCACAGAGACAATTGTAGGCTGTTGGTCTTCAAATTTACCTGTGATGATTAGATAATGCCTTAACACCTTAACCAGCCTGTCCCTCGTTTCTCACAAAATGTGGATTATAGCATATACTTTTTATAGCCCTTGCTTTTTGTTCCCCAGCTCAACAGAGTACAACTGCAGTGTCTAATTACATGTGGATAACCAAACATTGTAGTTCATTGTAAATATGCATATTGTATATTGTTAATATCGCAGTGAAGTTGTTATTCACTGTGTTTAAAGTGAAGCCAGGTGGGTTATGGGTGAGGATCTGATTGCAGGATATAGGTGAGAGGGAAGGCCAATTAGTATCCATTGTTCTCAATATGACTAGTCCATACATATTGTCTGTAACCCAGCAGGGGACCTTCTGTGGAAGCACAGCTCATCTCCACTCCCCCACCAATGGTTGCCCAGGGAGGGGAAAACACTGGAAATTTGACTCTGGATATAAGTAAAGCTGGGTACACACTACAGAAATTTTGACCAACTTTTTATGCCGAGCGATTTTACATGCGATCGATGGTCTGATCGCTCGGTCCATGGACTGCATACACACTAGCCGTGTTTAGGACGATAAAGGGAAGAGCGGACATCCCTTTAACGACTTTTTACAACCATGTTGTTGTGAGCAATGACTGTAATTTCGTACTCACTGTTGTGGATCGGTCGGAAGTTTATACACACTACCCAGCGGAAATGAGATTGGAACGAAAATATTAAACGATACGACCAGCCAAATGAGGCGACAATCGTCCATTTGGGCAGACTTTCGACCATCTTGTCACTGCACACACTGACCCGACTTTTGAACGAGCGGTCGTATGTCGGCTGTTTGAGCCGATTATTGGACGAAAACAGTGTAGTGTATACACAGCTCTAGTACTTCAGGGAGGGAGGGATATTCATTCTGGCAATTGATGGCTGGAAGCTGCAGGGTGGCTGGTTTTTGAGTTGCTGTTCTCTACTAGTGGAATACATCGGGAGATCCATGGGTCGTCAAGTCAGAATAGCCAGGTGATTGTAACTCCTTAAGCTAGTGGTGTAAGGGACTGATTATGTGGTGAATCTGTCTGGCATTTATTTACTGTGTGTATATATTATTCTATTGATTGTTTTTATTACAATAAATGTATTGTTTTACTTTCTAACTGCATTTGCCTGAGTGGCTATATGATCCGTTGAAGGTATTGGGGTAGGCTTCCCTGGCATAGTAAGGCACCCCCGGGTGGCCAGCCAGCATGAAGTGGGTAGAATTTGGCCAGAAAACCCAATATCTTCAAAATGACCATTTTAATCTTCCATCGTATGATCAATTGTATACATGCTTTTCAAGCTAAACAAGTCCAGAAGGAGAAAAGTTTTCCAGATCATCTATAACATCTGTCCTGTGGTTTTGAAATGTGATAGCCTACATATCAGGAACGCACATTGATTGAAAATAAATTAACCATTATATTGGGCTGTAAAAAGAGCTAATCAGGTGCATGATGGATATCAGAGTTAGTCGACTATCAAAGATGGTCGAATGAGTGGAAATAAACTGTGTTGGTGTGTCTGCAGGGATGGAGGGTCTATAGGATAAATGTAAAACTAACATGGGGAAATTTAATTTGTTTTGACAACTAGCATTTTTGCCACATTTTAATATCCACTACTCAAAGTCGAAACATACAATCTGAAAAAATACTAAAAACATTTGGTACATAATATATTAAACAGATAAGATAACAGTATGTATTGCTGAACTAACATTATAGTGCACAGTAAAGAAGTAATCAATCGTATATAAATTACTATTTTGAATCTAAACTTATGAGGCTCTATGGATGAATAACAATCATTGAAAAACCTGCTGCCTCATCCTTTGTCAACCCCGTCCACTCTTTCTGCAAAGGCAAAGGGTCTGTGGATCTGACCAGCTTCTAACGGATGTATCATTCTTCTGTGTCTGGTTTGAGAGCTTAACTGGGAAAACCTAACTAGTATGGTAAATCCACTGCTCTCAAAGCTGAGGTAATGGGTTGAAGTGCTCTCTGCTTAGATATGGTAGCTACTGAGAGCGCAGACTACAGTTGTAATTCGCCCAGAGTTCCAGAGGATACTGCAGAATTCTTAGGATCTTGCAGATTTGCATATTTAAAAGAGCGTCTCTAGAGGTGGGTTCTGGGATCTGTCTTCACTTTGGAAGTCTGTGCATGTGGTATATATGGATGACAAGAGTAGTAGCTTATGGAGTAACTCAGAAATAAAAGAGTGTGACTCTGATTCTAGAATGCTTTGTTTCTTGATATTATCACGCCTTTATCTGTGTCTAGATCCACAAGCTTATCCTTAAGAAATGATGCCTCATTGCGTAAGGCATCATTTGCTGTGATAATGTGTGAAGACATCAATTCTTATATTTTGTTCTCAATATGGTTGGCACGGTCACCTATTTCAGTGATTTCCGATTTAACATATGGACGTATTCATTTCTGTAGCCAAGTCAGATTTCAAGGTAGAGAGCTGTATCATTCTAATTGTTAATGGACCATCTGGGTCTGACGAGATAGGTGAGTGCCTCTATGTCCTGCGTAACCTCTTTCAAGAGAGGTGGCATGTAGTTTGAAGACGTATCCATGAGGTGCTAACTCAATCTATGTTTTATATGACCCATTTTTGAACTAATATTTTCAAATAGATTTACATAAGTATCAAAAAATAGGGTGAACACATTGTTATGATTTACCCTTATGTTTAATAAGCAGACAGTAGTTGTCAGGTCATCAGAACGGACCCATATATGTTTTAACCAATACTTAGTGTAGATAGTGGAAACAGTGTATTTTTGAAAGTTTTATACAGCAAATATATAGTTGAGATTGGTGATGGCTCTAACAGGAGTCAGGAGAGCAGAGGGCTGTTTTAGGTTCACCTATTGGTCCTGGAGGGTGCTATATGCTGCCCGAAAACTTTTGAACTCTAGCAGGGAAAATCCACTTGACAAACATGTCTGTTGCAGTTATGGATCTCAGCCCAAAGGGCAGGCTATTATATATAATAACTGGGTATTGAACACCTCTGGGCAACTTTAGCTGCAGCAAACCATTCACCGTTGCGTCCTGTAGGTATAATATCTAGCCAAGCTGCCCTATGAGGCGTTGCAACTCTTTCTCTCCCTTTCCCCCTGTGACTGCTCAGGTGACGGCCTGGACTGAATGGGGCGATTAGTGGCATAAGGGATCAGCAATATTGAATTTGAATGCTTCCAGGCTCAGTTGTGGTTAGGGTCGCTCACAGCCTCCAGACCCACACACTTGGTGGGCTTCTGCCTTAAGTCACTTTCAATAAATATATTAATGATTCCACATGGTAGGTTTCTTGTTTAAATAGGATTCCCTGTTGATGGTGTATTGGAGATGTCAAAAGTCCTAGACAGGACAGTGAGTTACTATCTCACTGTCCTGTTGTTCCACTGTCCTGTTGTTCCATGCCTTTCACGCCCTAACTTCATTATCGTCTTTCATATTGCTATTGTCTCCCATACTGCTATTGTCTTCCATATTGCTATTGTATTCCATATTGCTATTGTATTCCATATTGCTATTGTCCTCCATATTGCTTTTGTCTTCCATATTGCATTTGTCTCCCTGTTGTCTTCCATATTGCTATTATCTCCCTGTTTTTACTCTTACCTATTTTTCTCTGTCCTCTTTATCTCACTGTTCTGTTACTCCTTGCATTCCTTGCCTTATTTTCTGTTTTTGTCTTCCAAGCCCTCCTTGCCTTATCTTCAGCTCTGTCATACTAGGCCTCCCAAACCGACCTCATCCCTTTCGCTCTTGGTCTCCCCTCCTCCTCCCTCCATCCTCTTTTCGCAGACAACACTTAACTATACCTCTCCTTTCCTGATCTCTCTCCCTCCCTCCTCTCTAGGGTGTCCGCCTGCCTCTCTGCCATCTCCTCCTGGATGTCCTCTCGATTCCTCAAACTTAACCTCGCCAAAACTGAACTCATAGTCTTTCCTCCCCCTCACACCTCGCCCCCTTCTGACCTCTCTATCACTGTCTACAACACCTCTATCTCCCGTGTCCCCCAACTTCGCTGCCTCAGTGTCATCCTCGACTCCTCTCTCTCCTTTGGCCCCCACATTCTCTCTCTTGCTAAATCCTGCCGCTTCCAGCTGCGTAACATCGCTCGTATCCGGCCCTTCCTCTCCCAAGATGCCACTAAATGTCTTATTCACTCTCTGATCATCTCCCGCTTGGACTACTGCAACCTCCTCCTTACTGGTCTCCCCCACTCTCACCTCGCTCTCCTTCGATCTGTACTTAACGCAGCCGCTAGGCTTATCTTCCTTTCTCGCCGCTCCTCGTCTGTCTCCCCCCTCTACCAATCCATTCACTGGCTCCCCTTTCCCTACAGAATCCTCTTCAAGCTCCTCACTTTTACATACAAGGCCCTCGCCAACTCCACTGCACCCTACATCTCCACCCTCCTCTCTATACATGCTCCATCCCGCCCCCTCCGATCTGCCAATGACCATCGCCTCTCTTCCCCCCTGATCACCTCCTCCCATGCACGTATCCAAGACTTCGCCCGCGCTGCCCCCCTCCACTGGAACAAGCTTCCCCTAATCTGTCCAGTTTCAAACCTTTTTCTTAAAGCCTTCCAGTCTCCCACTTAACTTCCTACCTTTACTTCTGCCTCTTCCCCTTCATTCCCCTTCCCTTATCCTTATCCTCCGTTCCTCCTTCTCTCCCTCATGTCTCTCTGTTTGTCTACCCCACCCCTTAGATTGTACGCTCCTTTGAGCAGGGTCATCTCTCCTCCTGTCTTCACCACTTTTAACTCTGCTCTACAGCTACCTAGCCCTCCTCCTCGAGGACCCTCTTCCCCCCATCCCCTCTCGCTCCTTCCTCTCCCCTCTGGGGGTTTCCCTGTCATCCGTGCCCTCCCTCTTGGGCTCCGTCATATGCGGACCTTTCCCTCTCCCCTCCCCCTGCCCCTAACTGTGCTTTGAGCTCACTGAGTTACTGTGATTATTGTTTACTGTACTGTTCTGTCTCACCTCGTATTGTAATTTTGTTTGTTGCTGTACGGCGCTACAAATATCTAGTGGCGCCCTATAAATAAAAATTAATAATAATAATAATAATAGGGACTGAGAGTTTCTGGCGAGTTTGAAAAATGAAGATGCTGCCTATAGCAACCAATCAGATTCTAGCTATCATTTATTTAGCACATTCTACCAAATGATACCTAGAATATGATTGGTTTCTATAGGCAACATCTCCACTTTTCAAACTCACCGGAAACTCTCAGCTTGATACATTTACCCCTTAGAGTTATTTAGCCAGTCTCTGTATTTTGGCATCTTCTTACATGGTATACATGACTCTTGTTATCCTCAGGACTAAGGACAAAGGACAAAGGTACGACTTATTTGGCATCTGTTCCAGTTCCTTTGCCATGCTGTGTTCCTTTTGCTCCACCAGGAACCATTCTGTAATATGCCAGAGATGCCATCTGTTACATCTGGGGACCATTCTGATATCATCACCTAGTAGGGAAGAAGAAAATAGGAGACACTCTACGAATTTCTCCCTTTTTCCTACCACTGTGACATTTTCTCCAGCATCAGCTCCACTTGTAGAATATTTCTGATATTGCACATTTCTTAAGCGCTAATGTGGGTAGATATCCCATCTAAGTGTGATTAATTGTCCCTCCGCTGAAGGTATCACCTCACTACTACTAATGACAAGATTGAATTTTAAAATAAAGAGATCGGTGTGATTTCTTTGTAAATTGATCTAATGATCATTCTTTCAACATTTGTGTTTGTACTGCGCTACACACCTGTGTTACCTCAAACACTAAACTGGTTATTAAACCTGCATGTACAGGGCTCCATAGAGCCTGAGAAAGAGGAAGAGTGTACTCAGCTATCTGTAGAAAACCCAGGTCCAGAGATAGGAACCTGTGCAAAAAACACCTGCACTACACCACCTACGAGTAAATGGGGCAGTATGTCTCCTCACTGAACAATTCATAAATATATGGAACATTGTAGATATGGTATATTGGAGGTTTTGAGCACTCAAGTGGCCCCAACAGAGATTTTATGAAAATGAGTATAAAGCAGACAGCATAATAGTCAATAAGCCCAGAAACAGGAATGTGACCATGGTCATAAACATCATTAAAACAGCTCAGGACACATGCGTGCTGCAGCTGCCTCTGGTCTGTTTCACTTCTAAACATCAACTTGCTATTCACAAAACTTCTGACTTAAGCTGGGTACACACTACAGAAATTTCCATCAACTTTGTAGGCCGATCGATTTTACATGCGATCGATGGTCCGATCGCTCGGTCCATGGACTGCATACACACTAGCCTTGTTTTAGAAGATAAAGGGAAGAGCGGACGTCCCTTTAGCGACTTTTTACAGCCATGTTGTCGTGAGCAATGATTGCAATTTCGTACACATCGGTGGGAAGTTTATACACACTACACAACGGAAATGAGATTGGAGCGAAAATATTTAACGGTACGACCAACCAATTGAGGCGACAATCGTCCATTTGGGCAGACTTTCGACCATCGTGTCACTGCACACACTGACCCGACTTTTGAACCAGCGGTCGTATGTTGGCTGGTTGAGCCAATTATTGGACAAAAACAGTGTAGTGTGTACCCAGCTTTAGACTTGCCCTGGGTGGGTTTAATTCCAGGATGCCAGGCCCTGGACAAGAGAAGAAGGATAGACCTGATCCACATAGCAAATAAGAAAAAGCTCCCCATTCTAGCGTTAGACAAAGAAAAAACACAAATTGCCTTTTATACCGATGATGTCCTTATGACCATTACAAAGCCACTAATCTCTCTGCCTAATTTATTCAAAGACATCCAGACATATGGGGAACAATCTGGTTATAAAATTAACACAGATAAATCTTTATCTAAACATGCTCTCTATGAATAAGTCATTACTGGAGAGCAATTACAGCTTTAATTTGCAAAAACACAAAATTACATAAATAGCTAAGTGATACAACCAACTTTTCAAAGCCAATTACCCTCCTTTGCTAGATACAATGTGAGTAGAGCTATTAAAATGGAATAAGATAATAATCTCTTGGATTGAACGCACAAATATGATTAAAACGAACATGCTCCCATGCTCGTTATTCCTCTTTCCCAAGAAAAAATCCTAATCAGCGCTTCAATTTATTGCAACACATCAGCTCTTGATTTAAATGGCCCAAAAATTGTCCTAGGTTCGGACTAGGATCATTTTTAAACACCCTATCTGGCCCTCACCTGTTTTACAAAGTACTATATGGGACCCCAGGTATCACAATGCATTTAATTGCACTCCTCTGCTACACCAAGGCCTGACATAGAGATGGCATACACTGGTATTTGCTACCTTGCATCCATTCTTTGGCTGCACAAGTGTGACCGATCTGGCGGGATTAGACAACATCTGGTGATTTCCCTCTCTGTGTCCACTAGATAGTGATGCAATAAAAAAAAAAATTCACTAGTCCTTTTGCTGTTTCCATTGATCCCACTTTAGCACAATCTGAGCAAGAGACCATCATTTAGAGACCAATTACTACCAGTGTCGGACTGGGGCATGAAGGGCCCACCAGGGGACAGCAACACTAGGGGCCCACCAGAGGGGGTGTGGCCAACCATCAAAGAGGCGAGACCAGACACTAGAGGGGGAGTGGTCAGCCCACAAAGGACAGCTAGCACAATAGTGTAGTATATAAAGAATGCAGTGTGTATAAAGAGTACAGTCTTGATCTGCACCTTAGATTGGGCAGAACAGTCACCAAAAATCGGGATTATCCCACTAGACCAGGCTTGACTAACCTGTGGCACTCCAGGTGTTGTGAAACTACAAGCCTTAGCATGCTTTACCAATATATAGCAGCCTATTGCTGGAAGGGTATGCTGGGACTTGTAGTTTCACAAAACCTGGAGTGTCACAGGTTAGCCAAGCCTGCACTAGACTCAGAACATTTGACAGACTGTCCTACCTGTTCTTGTCACCACCTGTGGCTGCTGGTTTCTTTAGCTGCAGCTTGTCTGGATCCTGGAATGTTGAGGGGTCCTATTTGGAAAAAATAATGGGTACATTTAGAAAATTCCAACCAGCCCCGGCGTTAAATCAATAGGACCCACATTTAATACTTAGGACTTCCTCCAGCCCCAACATAAAAGTAATAGTATTCCCATTTAATAAACCTATTTCCCTCCCAACAGACAGCCCCTGCAATAAATTAATCACATTTACATATAATAAATATACCTATTTCCTGCAACCGTCACTGCCATTAAATAATTCATATTCACATTTAATAAATATACCTCATGCTCCTCAAACTCAGCCCCACATTCAATTAATAGCGCCCAAACCACCCCATCTTAAATTAATAGTCCCCACTATAAAATTAAATTGCCCCATCTTCACCCTACAAAGAAAATAGCACCCATTATTTAGCCACCACCTACCACACACACATTACATTGCCACAAGCTCGTTGTGCCATCACACACACATTACTGCGCCCCTTCATCACCATGATGTGCCTCCTTATAATCACACTGCACCCTCCATGCTGCTTTTGCTCCCCCCTTCTCCTGGCTCCCCTTCACACACTGCCATACTGTCTGTGCTCCCCCTTCACACTGCCATGCTCCCCCTTCACTCTGCCATGCTCCCCCTTCACTCTGCCATGCTCCCCCTTCTGTTCCATGCTCCCCCTTCTCTGTTCCATGCTCCCCCTTCTCTGTTCCATGCTCCCCCTTCTCTGTTCTATGCTCCTATTTCTGTTCCATGCTCCCCCTTCTCTGTTCCATGCTCCTATTTCTGTTCCATGCTCCCCCTTCTCTGTTCCATGCTCCTATTTCTGTTCCATGCTCCCCCTTCTCTGTTCCATGCTCCCCCTTCTCTGTTCTATGCTCCTATTTCTGTTCCATGCTCCCCCTTCTCTGTTCCATGCTCCTATTTCTGTTCCATGCTCCCCCTTCTCTGTTCCATGTTCCCCCTTCTCTGTTCCATACTCCTATTTCTGTTCCATGCTCCCCCTTCTCTGTTCCATGTTCCCCCTTCTCTGTTCCATGTTCCCCCTTCTCTGTTCCATACTTCTATTTCTGTTCCATGCTCCCCCTTCTCTGTTCCATGTTCCCCCTTCTCTGTTCCATACTCCTATTTCTGTTCCATGCTCCCCCTTCTCTGTTCCATGTTCCCCCTTCTCTGTTCCATACTCCTATTTCTGTTCCATGCTCCCCTATCACTTACCTTTTCTATTTGCTTCTTCCTTTTCTTCTCCTCTGTCTTGTCGGCGCTCCTCACTGAACGTCGGGCGTGATGACGTCACGCCCGGCATTCAGTGCGGACGGAGCCAGCGCTGCGGTCACGTGAGGTTTTTTTTCTTTTTTTTTTTTCTATTAAAGTTTCTAGCTCCCCCCACCAACGAAGAGGGGAGCGATTCAGGGTCGGGGCCTACCGGTGGATAGTCCGGTCCACCGGCGGGCCAGTCCGACCCTGATTACTACCATCTGCCTCCTCCACGCTAATGCCAGGTGTATTTCTGTCAGAGCCGCTGCTCCTGTTTTCCTGCCATGCTATGGCATACTTGCACTCAGTGTTTAATTTAATAGCTCTCTCCACTGTAGGAGCCTTATTTAGAGTAAATCCAAGAGTTAAGGTTTGCACTTGGACAAACCATGCGGTCTATGTTATGGGTGCAAATGCAATTTGTTTTGTATGTAGGGAAAATACTGGCTGCTTTTGCATGTTGCACACAAATACTATTTACCTTTACTTTTGCACTGCAAGCTCTGAAAGCCGCAAGCAGAAATCCGCATTAAAATTACCGTACTGACGGTAATTGTGCGCGGGCCGCATTACTCTCACGAGTAACATGGTCAATTGAATTCCACCCATAGTATACTATTCATACTACACTTTGATACGTTTTTTCGATTTAGTGCTACTTGAAATATTTGACGTCAAAGCATAACTTGCCATATCATCATCATTATCATTTATTTATATAGCGCCGCTAATTCCGCAGCACTGTACAGAGAACTCCCTCACATCAGTCCCTGCCCCAATAGAGCTTACAGTCCATTTTCCCTAACACACTCAGACACAGACAGACTAGGGTCAATTTGATAGCAGCCAATTAACCTAGCTTATTAACTTACCTTCTCCTCCCCGATGCTGCAGTTCTGCCTCCCGGTCACTGATACACTGGGAGTGTGGTGCGCGGTGATGACGTCACTGCACAGGCCGCGCTCCCAGCCTATCAGAGTCTGGGAGGCAGAGCTGCAGCATCGCGGAGAAGGTAAGAAAAAAAAGGGGAGGCACGGTCGGTGACTGCGGGGCCCGGACAGTCCAGGGAGACTGGATAGACGGAGAGAGGTCTGTCTGGGCCCCTCACAGCAGTACTGTCCGTACCCCCCTGATGGCGGCCCTGCATCTGATCATAGATGGACTCTTTATCCTCCAGAAGCACTCCAACGATAACCATATGATGAAGGAAACAAGACATTCATAGCATAATTCCATTTAATAATTCAACATAATGAATGTTTAAAACAATAAGGCTGGAACTGATGTCCTCTTATTCGCGTACCATAGATAAATGGGTCATAGACACATTATAAAGGGACAAGATGGATTACCCGGGTCCAGGCTTCTCCCGATAATAAGTGTAATAATGTCCCAGATAGTCACAGGAGCTTCCGCTTAGACCGTCCTAAGCGGAAGAATGTCTTGTTTCCTTCATCATGTGATTATCGTGGACCCCTTCACGTGGTTTATATCTATATTTGGCCATATGGACTAGATACACTTGGAGGAGGGCAGATCCACATGGGACACTATATAGATCTATTTTCATATTCACTGCTGCTGTTACAATACTACTCTATGTGCATCTATTGTTTTGTTACAGTATCCACATGTGACCCCTGTCTGATGAATTTTGTCTGTGCCTGATCCACTTAGCGCTGTGAGTTATACAACCCTTTTCTTTCTGGTTACAGGGAGAATATACAAACTCCAAACACAAAAGGTCATGGTCGGGAATAGAATGGGTTTTGTTGATTCCAATTTGATTGAAGGCATATGGTGCTGGTATTTATGTATATATTATATTTATAAGCTCTGCAAGATGCTCATCAGTGATGATTGTAAAGCACCCACAAGGCTGTAGGCTTTGTTCTTCATTGAACTGCTGTAGAACTTTGTAACTAATGGCTTAATAATAATAGAAAGTTTTTGTTGGTAATATCAATATCTTTTTATTGGCAGTTAACATAAAGTACAGATGTGTTTTATTAGAACAGAAGCTCTGCCTTACTTTTATGGCACCACTCGTTGCCACAGTAACAGTAAATTAAGCTATAGTTACCCTCATTCCTGCCAGCGTTTCTTTCTCAGCAAGCTCATTAACTTGTACCTTTCTTCAAAATTCTTTCCTTTAATTGTTGCACGGGGTGAGGCCATCATTATGAATGTGTGTCCTATGAAAATAAATAAAATGTCTTGTTCGAAAGAAGAAAAAAATAAAACTGGGTAAATCTGCCATGTTTTATCAGGCAGTCATTTCTGTCTGCTCTAGTATTTGTCTAGCATTAAATGAGACATTACATATTATACCAATGTTTTGATGATGAAATGTCTAAGTAAACAATTGTGCTTTTGTTCAATTTGTTGTCTATACTAAATTATTTGGAATTTCAGTATTTGGGGTAAATTGAGAAGATTTAAAAAAATCAATCTAATGAGAACTTTGTTTTGAAAATCTGCTGCTCAGTGCAACTATGCCGAATGTATTTTTCCTTTCAGCTGTGTATAAATAGAGCTCCTATGCTTCCACAGCAGGGTAAGTGCAGTTACTTCCAGCCATTCGTCATCTATGAAGCAGTACACACGGATCACTGTAACTGATATTGGCTGCTGTTTGTTCCATATTTGCGCAGTGATCCTCAGTTCCAGCATGTGTACTGCTCATAGATGTTTTATGTCAGGTCTGTGACACAGTTAGCAGCAGCGGACATTTACCGGACCACGTACACTAAGCAGTGCAATGTGTACCCCTACAGAATACTTTATTATTATTACCATTTATTTATATAGCGCAACTAATTCCGCAGCGCTGTACAGAGAACTCACTCACATCAGTCCCTGCCCCACAGGGGCTTATAGTCTAAATTCCCTAACATACACACATACATACTAGGGTCAATTTGTTAGCAGCCAATTAACCTACCAGTATGTTTTTGGAGTGTGGGATGAAACTGGAGCACCCGGAGGAAACCCACGCAAATACGGGGAGAACATAAAAACTCCTCACAGATAAGGCCATGGTCGGGAATTGAACTCATTACCCCAGTGCACCAACGTATCCTGTTTAACAGTAGTAGGAGGCTTTCTAAATTGGGAGCATTATGTCATGACAATGCTGCACATCACTTCCACATGGATTCACAGCTACAAAGTCTCCCATATCTACTAAACAGCCAGCACATATGCTTCTCGATTTACTGAAGGCCAAGGGGTTATTTGCCTAATGCTATCTGTACAAGATCATTCAGTTTAGAGTCATATATGTAATTGTATATTGTAAATGAGAGTATATATATATATATATATATATATATATATATATATATATGCTGGCTAGATCCACTGCAATTCGCTCAGATACAGGTCAAATATTTTGCATGCATATGAAATAATTGCAGTGTGTATTTCATGTGTGTTCAGTTTTTAATGACTATACTCAACACTCCTCCACCAGACCTAGCCTGGTTTACAATTAGCCCTGCCACCCGGTGGTGAAATATGGTATATGGGCAGAACAGACAAATGGTCACCTCCCTAGGAGAAGGATGGGCATGTTTACTGTACACAAAGCTTCAAAGTTTTATAGAATATTTAACTAAAAGTAAAACCTATAATTGTTTCCCTTTTCACTGACATTTGCCCATGTATTGTGTGCCATATGGTACTGTTCTTCCCAGCATGCTTAGAGCTCATTTTCAATGTAGGTATATTAGAAGCTATGCATATTATCAGATAGAGCACATCTCAGTAGATGGATTTGACAGGATAGGGAGTGGATAAGATTAACGGCGTCAGCTGTAATGTTTTGCTACAAGCATGTAATTTCTGTCTCTGCTTGTGTTTGAACTCTCTGACCTTATTATGTCTGTGCTATAAAAATGTCTTTCTCATCCCATAATTTTGAAACAGAAAACTAGGGCACCAGTTCACTTTTTGCTCAAACACCTGATTCATCAAACTATGCCCACATGCGAGGAGGTCACACCCACTTTCCAATGGCCACACACTTTCATGGTCCGGAATATATTTCTGTAATTGATTTAGCTATTTTCAAAGTGGTCTTTGTTGTATCACAGCAGTAATTCACAGAGAATTTTCCCAATACAGAGACAGTACAGCATTTTTATTTATATTAAAAGGACTGACTTATAATTATATATGTTCCATATTAATTAGAGATGCTCGGGCTCGGTTTTCCGAAAACCGAGCCCACCCGAACATCGCAGATCCGAGTACTGAGCAAAGCCGGCTCCATACTTTCGCGCACCCTCGGAACTGAAAATGAGGCAAAACGCCATCGTTGCGACGTCAGATCTTGAGAGTTTTGGATCCTATAAGTACAGCCTTCCAAGGGGATCCGGCGCCATTTCATAGAGTGACACAGAAGGGGTAGCAGGGTTCTTGGCAGTCTCCAGTGCAGTTAGGCAGCGTCAAGAGAAAGAAATAGAAAGAGAAGGGGTGGCAGTATTCTTAAAAGTCTCAGGTGACATTGTACTGTGCCATAGCTCACACAGGAACTGGATAGGTGGCAGTGTTCAGTGCTGAAACAGAAATGATAGGGCTTACAGTGTTCTAAAAAGTCTCTAGTGACATTGTACTGTGCCTTAGCTCCCACAGAAACAGGAGAGGTGGTAGTGTCCTTGTCACTCTCCAGTCTCCAGGCACATTGTTCTTGTCAATCTCAAGTTTCCAGTCACATTGCTCTGGGCCATCAATATGGATTCACATCAGTCCACAGAAGACCAGGAGCACCAAGCAGCTGCTGGCACCAGTCATGATGATACTAATACATCTACGTCATCTGCTAAAGCTTATGTTCAAGTGCATAATGGTTTTTAGTCAAGGAAACAAAAATGTAAAAGAAAGCTTTTGCCTTTTTAAAGAAAAAACACCTCTCTAATAAAGGTGAAAGTTTACTGTAGAAAAACATAAAACTGGCAACATGCCATTCTACCCAAAATATTAACAAGCATACCAGCATCAGCTAGCTCCTTTCTCTCAGCTGGATTCCAGCTCCTGCAATCTACACTGTCATCGTCCTCACGTTCATCAGTGTGTACATCATCCTTACACAATACTAATTAATCCCCGCTGCAATCCACCATTACAGAAGTGTCTGTACTTTGATGTACTTGCGGGTAATGGCCTTCCTTGTGGAATTTGTAGGTAATTTTATGACAGAGCTGTCACGATTATTGGGCAATTCTTTTAGACCAGACCAAATGTCAAAATGTTGTGCTGACTCATCTGCATCACTACTGGCTGTTTTGGGAAAGATAAATTTTTTCCTAGCAGCAGTTGCCAAAGAAACTGAGGGAGGAGACGTTTTGGGGTCATATACCACTTTAGCTGTAAATTTGCTCACAGGAGCTCCTTGCAGATGACAAAGCACAGCCTTTTAACATCTGGTCTGGTCTACTCTAAAAGAATTGACCAAAATTCGTGACATCGCTGCCGTAACTCCAACTGATCCTACTATCAGCATCCAAAGAATGTTGGAAGATTATTATTATTATTTTTAACTGTATAAAGACAGCAGTTTTATTAACAAAGAACAACGTTGCTAGCAGAAAAACTTCCACTTTGCTGCTGTTTCATCAGTATTGCAGAAAGTGTTTGTAATCTATTTTTTGCGTCAAAGGTACCTAGCTATATTTACATTTTTTGGGTATTGGGGCCGATTGGAAGCTCAGTGATGACCTTGCTTTTTGCTGTGAATGTCAATAGCTCTTTTTAGTGCATTGTCTGGAACAAGATCCGATATACTCATGTCAGAGTGGTCACAGCTAATTTTTGGACACCTGGCGGATTTACCCTTCTGAAGTTTGTTTTCAATCATCCTTCTCTCTCGTACGTGTGACCACATACTTTGTTTTTGACTGGGTTCACCATCTCCAACTGTGTTTTAGGACAAGTGAAACTCACAGTGCTCTGGGTGACGGTGAGCTCCTTGTCTTCATCTTCCAAAGCTTCATCTGCAGGAGCTGATGACGCACCCATTTGTTTTCTCAGGTCTCTAAGCTGTTCTTTAAACTTGACATATTTATCGTCCTACAAAAGAATAATGAGGAACTGACAAGCGCTCCTATATTCATAGAGATCTATGGTATGCCAATAATCAAGGTTAAAAAACAAGAGTGGGCAAAAACACATTAACAATTATGCCCTTAATCGATGTGCGGTAATTAAGTTTCTTAAAATGAGAACATGGATAGTACTTATCATATAGATGTTCTGTCTTCAAACGCTATACAAAGGATCCGGCAGTAGGTTGTGGAATAATTCACGGTAATATAGATCTCCGGGTAGGTAGAGAAACTACTCTGTTTACTGTTTCTCACAAAGCTCAGATTCAGTGCCCAGAATACCTTACGGTGACGTAGTTCTCTCTGCCTCCAATATTTCGTCGTCCCAAGATATCGTCCTGCTTCAGGGCCTCCTCTTTATTATTCTTCTGAAGCGCAATGAATCTCTTGTGTACAAGTTCTCTTAAATCTGGGATCTCATCCGGTGGGTCACGTTTTAATTTAAGTACAGTCTCCTCAACTGCATCTATATATTGGTTTAAACCTCTGTTCAATGCAGCGTATTCTAACATGACGTATTCCATGCTGCCCACATGTTCCTTGGCACAGTCTGTCTGAAGCCGATGTAATGCCACTTCAGTTGTAATAGCCATTCCTGTGTCTACATAAGTTTGGCAGTTCTTCAGGGAGGCATCTACAGAGGAGAAGGAGATTAAAGATGCAGCACGTGCAGACATGGTTTAACAATGTAGAATTCATTGACAGCACTGTTAGGCTCAGGGCAGCTAAGCTATTGGTAGCTTGTTTTGTGGGGGCCCAAACAAACCAAGCACTTCAGCCACAAAAGTGGCACTCCTTGTCGCTGGAGTGCTTGGTTTGTTAAACTGTACATGTACTTATCAATATCTTACATAAGGGTGGGTGGGAGGGCCCAAGTTAAATTTCATCTTGCACCATGTTTCTTTTCTGCCACTGCTGTGTGAAAATGTTTCCTAGATGTTCTGTGAACTATCGTTTGTTTGCGCCATTGCTTTGTCACTTAGTATCCAGCCAGGTCGCTGCAGTCTTTGGCCTATAGTGGATGAATAAATATTGTGAGCTGTGAGGTGGTCAAAATTGACTGGAAATGACTGAAAATTAGTGTTATTGTGGTTAGTAATAATGTAGGAACAAAATAAGAGCCAAATTATGTCATTTTAACATATTTTAGCAATTTTTGAAAAGACAAATACAGATCCAAAGCCAAAACCAAAACACGCGAGGGCGTTTTTGCCAAAACCAAAACACAAACTTAATACAGATCCAAAACCAGACCAAACCCCAGGGGTCAATGAACATCTCTAATATTAATATAAATCCCTGGCTCTTATGCTCTCCTCTAAAATACATGTAAAAATAGTGTATGAACAATCAGGGTTCTTACATACGCATGTTGAAAAATATCTGTTAAACCCTACACAAAACCTATTGTTTGTCCTCGTTTTCTATAAAGCATTTTACATGTGTTCTCAAAGCTTCCGTGCAGCATCATGTACTATGTACATATTACGCACTTGCATAATACTCCATTATATTGCAGCGAGCATTAATGCTTGTCCACGATCCAGGCAATGTTGACATTGACACAAAGCAAACGCTTGTCAGAAAGTGTGTGTGTGTGTGCAAAGAAATGCCACCCAATATTGCCCTGCTGAATATCGGGGCAAGCTGGGCACACAAAAAGGGGGTGTGGTCAAGCCAAATTAGGGGGCGTGGACACAGACCCTGGGGGCTTGCTGGCTTGTCAGAAGCACTACTGCAACCCTCCTCCTTTATCCTGAAAATGTCCTTGAATTGCTGCATACACACCGGCAGTGCAAATTGGGAAGTACCTCCTAAATCAGCATAGTTGGGAGGTATGACATAGGTCTATTCACTTGCACTATTTTTTGGGGACTATCTGTGTTAAAGCATGTTTACTGGGCTTTAAGACTGTGTGTAGAACACATAATATTACCACCCTTCTGTTTGAAATGAAATGCTGGGGGCACAGAAGTTGTGTTGAATAATCATCTATTTTTACCTTCCTTATCCATCCAGTATAACATTTACAGTGTGTTTTTGTCAGCTAAATGCCTCCATCTGCTGTGACCTTCTCCCACAACTTCTCCTGACTGTAAAAGTTGTTCAGCCTGTCAAACCTGTCCTGCACATTCCCTGGAAGCCCATTCATACTTGTGACTTGTTAGTGAGTGTACACACAGATAGAGAATATCTTTTCAGACAGATCCCCTCCCACCTAAGGTTTAAAGAGAAACATGCACTGTTGACAGCAGATAAACATCAATCAGCCCATGTTGTCTGCCACTTCTTATTAGTGCACACTTAAGATAGACCTGTTGTAAGAAGTGGCGTGGTATAAAGTATGTAAACTTATATTAAATATAAGTCTATACCAAGGGTTATATATAAATAAAAAGTGTAAAAGCGCAGTACAAATGCTCTTTTGTGCCATAATGTGCCTGAGTCAGTAAGGAGAGTAAAGCATAAAAAAGGAGTAAATTTGCACCTGGGCAAAACCATGTTGCATTGGAGGGGGAGGTAATTTTAAAACGTGGGGACAGATTTATAGTTAGAGTAGAACATATCCTAGATAAACTTTAAATTTCAGTGTAAAAATAAAGCTATTAAGTATGTGTGTGCTAGATGAAAAAACATCCAGTATTTATCTTACGTGCAAAGTAATAAACTCATTTGCACCCCTTGCATTGTAACATGGTTTGTCCCAAAGAACATTTACTCCTTTATTTGCCTTGCTTTCCTCAATGACTCAGGCCCAATGTGTCTATTTTGTGTCCATGCACTTGCAAACCAATATGACAGCGAGATACTTTTTTATATTTTGTTCTATACATTCAGGGGTACACGGAATAAATGTAAACACTTTAGAGGATACTTGGGATAAACTGACACACAGTAGGGGCACTTGGTCAATGAATGAACTTAGTCAACCTCAAATGGTCAACATGACAACAGGCAGTCAGAGTGGATTTCCCACTCCCCAGCCAATCAGAGGCAAGCTGCTCTGATTGGCCATTGGCATATGGACTCCTCTTCATACATTAGTTTTGCAGTTCCGCTAGAAACACGATAACGTAGGTTGTTAAACCTAGGTCGTCCAACTCTAAATACCCTCGGTATTTTACTTCGTGTGTATGACCTTTTCACCAAACAAGAGTCATCACTTTCCTCTTTTGTTTTTTGGCTTTCATAACTCTCTAAATCAGGGGTGTCCAACCTTTTAGCTTCCCTGGGCCACATTGAAAGACGACGAGTTGTTTTGGGCCGCAGATAAGATACACTAACAATAACGATAGCTGATCATCCAAAAAAACATAGAAAACATAGTTAACATATATATATATATGAGAAAAAAAGTGATATATATATATATATATCACATTTTTTTCAAATCCCCCTATACTTACCTTTCAATCGCCCTGTTCAAAAAATCCTCTCTAGTTATTATACTATAATCACTTTTTGTATTGTTTCGATGCAATATCAATAAAGTGCATTTAAGCCAGGCATTGTATATCAGGGTGCCCTGACCAGGCCTGCGGTACCTGACATATACATCACTGTGACCCCAAATTGTGACCTGTTTTGCTAATTACACCACTATGTTAGTTAAGGGATAACAACTTATAATGGGCCAAAGAGAATAATATATAATGCCCCATTAGTATTACAAGTAGAAGTATGTAGCAGGGAGATAAGGTCCGTGGTGCTCCAGGACCAGGTGACTTTTATTCACTGGTCAGCGTCCCTTGAAATAATAAAAAAAATCCCCCTTAACTTACCTTTTAATCGGCTTGTTCTCCTGTCCTCTTCTCTTCTTTTCTCCAATTCTGTGCTGCTGATTGTTCTTCTCGCGTGGGTGACTCCTCTGTGCTGCGCTCTGCAATGGATGTTGGGCATGATGACATCACGCCCGACATTCACTGCGAGCACCGCACGGAGGAGGAGACAAGGGAGGGAGCAGGAGTACCAGCTGACGTGACCGCGTGGCCGCAAGGTAAGTATTGTCTTTTTTTTTTTTTTGCAGGATTTTTTTTTTCCATTAACAGTGCTGCCCCCTTGCCACAACCAAAACTCCTTCTGGGCCACATTTACAGGCGTTCTGGGTACTATGCCAGTAAAAGGGATCTTCGTATCCCGTTTACCTGGGAAAGAGCACTTTGTTCCTCTCACTATGCTGTCCGGTGCGTACAGCGGGAGAGCTGTGAGCAATGGATGCAGCTGGCCCGGCAGTGAGCATAGTGCAGTGTGGAAGGATGACTTGCCTGATCGGGCTGTCAGAGTAGTGATCTCACCCGACAACTTCATCTTACAGCTGTCCTGCTGTGTGTGCTGGAGGGAGCCTGTGCTGGAGAGTATTGTGCATAAACAACACACCGAATAAAATCAACAGGCCCAAGCGAATGGAATACCTCCTTTTACCATTTAAGTTGTACATAAGAAAGGGAACCTCTATCTAAATTAAACATATTCATTTGCCCAATCCTTTATTATTTCCCTTTCTGTGCGGACACTATGGGGTATATTTACTAAACTGCGGGTTTGAATAAGTGGAGATGTTGCCTATCGCAACCAATCAGATTCTAGCTGTCATTTATTTAGAACATTCTACAAAATGATAGCTATTATCTGATTGGTTTCTATAGGCAACATCTCCACCTTTTTAAACCCGCAGTTTAGTAAATATACCCCTATATGTTGCTCAGCTCCCTGCTCCCAGCTTGCATGTTAATGGATTTTAACCTAATTTACCATGCAGCTGTCCTATTGCTCTGTAATATGCTATATACTAAAGCAGTGGTTCCCAAACTTTTCAGTTCGCGGCACCCTTAGAGTGTCCATAATTTTTTCAAGGCACCCCTCCAAAATAATTACCTAGCAGTCCCGTTTTTAAGTATTTAAGTCAAATTAACGTAATAAGTATTTAGGTCAGAACAGAAATACTTAGTAAGTTGTTTGCAAAAATAATATACATAAATCCAAAGGGAAAAGAATATTTTTATATATTTTTTTTTAATTATATTTCTGTCAAATAATAATTTACTGCAAATATTAAGAGGAATAAGATCAAACACAATAAAACAACACCATGTACAAAAATCATCACACTTTGCCACTTCACCTTTACACTGTGCCCCTTTTCATCCACACACACTGTCTGCCCCTCTTCATCCACACACTGTCTGCCCCTCTTCATCCACACACACTGTCTGCCCCTCTTCATCCACACACACTGTCTGCCCCTTTTCATCCTCACTGTCTGCCCCTTTTCATCCCCTCACTGTCTGCCCTTCTTCATCCCCACACTGTCTGCCCCACTTCATCCTCACTGTCTGCCCCCTCTTCATCCTCACTGTCTGCCCACTCTTCATCCTCACTCTGTCTGCCCCTCTTCATCCACACACTCTCTGCCCCTCTTCATCCACACACACTGTCTGCCCCTCTTCATCCACACACACTGTCTGCCCGTCTTCATCCTCACTGTCTGCCCCTCTTCATCCTCACTGTCTGCCCCTCTTCATCCTCACTGTCTGCCCCACTTCATCCTCGCTGTCTGCCCCTCTTCATCCTCACTGTCTGCCCCTCTTTATCCTCGCTGTCTGCCCCTCTTCATCCTCGCTGTCTGCCCCTCTTCATCCTCACTGTCTGCCCCTCTTTATCCACACACTGTCTGCCCCCTCTTCATCCTCACACTGTCTGCCCCTCTTCATTCTCACTCTGCCCCCTCCTTCATTCTTTTGCCCCTCCATTGCTGTTTCCTTTCAACTTCCTCTTCGTTTCTTTACGCCCAACATTCAGTGAGAAGCGAGGAGGGAGGAGGATGCTGGGTCCCGGGCGCCGCCTCATTGGTAAGAAGATAGAAGAGAAGAGAGAAGAAATAGAAGAACGAAGGCCAAGTATGGTAAGTAAAGAAGTTGGAACTTCGGCATAACTGCAAACAATTTCAAGTCCCTCTACTCAAGTCACACGGGTTCCCGATATAGCATTTAGTGGTCCCTCTATCTATATAATTGACCTAGCACTCTAGTGTGAGAAAATTCTCACCTATTAATAGAGATTAGCACAATCACAAGGATATTTCACGTGAGCCAAGCAGCAGTTTTGCAGAAGTGGGACGTTCTGGCGATAGAATCATTGCATTCTGTCTATTTACGGCCATTCCACAGTTTTTCATTACACACTGAATTTGTAAATGTACCTTTCGCAGAAATTATAGTGTACTAATAGGAGTAGGATGGCATTGATCAATTCATTCTGTGTGGCGATGTAGGGGTAGGACTGAGAACAATTAATGCCAAATTCTACAGGTGAAACGCGCAAAATTTCAAGGACACTTATGGAACAAGGCGACTATTTCAATGATGAGTTTCAAAAGCTATTTACTTGGTTCTCTGCACACACCAGATATTTCTGCTCATGTGTGACTGTGTGCTCATATCTGTATATCTTGTGTCGTAACAGGGCATTTCTATCTATGCTTTCTTCTTTACTCTTTGCTGTACTCTAGATGCTCCCCCACAACATGCCTTTGGATTACAAGCATTTGGCAATACTCAGCAGGAAGGGAGTGTGCTAAGCCTCACATTTCATCTACTTAGTCATGCCTAGTGCCTTCGTTCCTCCGCAGATCTATACTTAGTGTTGTCTGTGACCATTTTCTGTTCAGCAGATCTCTTGATGCTGTGGTTTGTCGAGTCCTAACTTCCCCTTTTTTTCGCTCGCCTCCACATACGCAGTAAACATGCAGCGTAGTCTGGAGTACTAGAAGCAGATAACTACATGGTTGTTGTTCAGTAGATCTTTATTTATTTTGGGTTCTGTGCTGGTATTGCTGGTATTGCTAGAGTACACAGGATTTGCATGAGGCTATGTTGTGTGACATTAGTTACATCTGCTAGCACTATAGCTGTGTGCTGAACTTTTAACAGTAAATCTGTTTCAACTGACATATTTCTGGTTGCTATACCAAGCATACAAAGTAAAAAAACGAATCTCTCTAACTGCGTGTGGAATGACAATGTACTCTGCTGGGCTTACATTGTGCTGCTGGGAGAGTGAAATAAGAAGAATTCTTAAGGAACACTGATTCCAGGAAAATTGATTCCAGGAAAAGTGATATAAATAGTCTGGTAACAGTCTATGCACAATATGTTGTTTATTTATAGTGCAAGATTTTTGTACCTTTTAACACTTAGGGGTAGATTTGCTAAAGCTTCTAAAACATACTTGCCAACTCTCCCGGAATGTCCGGGAGACTCCCGAAATTCGGGTCGGTCTCCCGGACTCCCGGGAGAGCAGTCAAGTCTCCTGCATCTCGCAATTCCCTGGCCAAAATAATGTGATTCGCAGTGAAGCGCACCATTTTGGCCTCGCCCCCGCGTCAAAATGTCTAGACCGTGCCCCGGCCCCTCCCACCCTCAGTCACGCCCCTCTCCCAGACTGCACTGCCTGAAAGTAGGCAAGTATGTTCTAAAAGGAAAAGTGTAGAATGTACTAAATAAATGACAGCTAGAATCTGATTGGTTGCTATGGGCAACATCTCCACTTTTTCAAACCTGCAGCTTGATAAATTTACCCCGTGGTGTTTTCTCATGTTCATTTGTATAGCATTAATATATTTCACGGTTCCCTATATGAACTGGTTAAAAGAGCATCAAACTAAAATATAAACAACAGTATACATCACCCTGCCCATAGTTTCCAGTCTCGGGGTGTATTACTTTGTAAAACTAAGCCTGGGTGTTTTTTAAAGCAAGCAAATGTGTATTAAGGGTATTCTCTCGAATAAAGGAAGAAAATTACATATGTCAAAAGTTAAAGTGTTAAAACATTCTATGTGCTATTGATTGTTCTGTCACTTTTAATGTAACACCAGGGGGTAAATGTATCAAGCTGCGAGTTTGCAACTCCAGCGATTTTCTCGGGAGAGTTGAAACTCGCCGATGTATGAAGCTGAGTTTTCATACAAAATCGCCAGAGTTCTGCTTCTGTCAAAATCGCTACTTGCAAAATCACCAGAGATCAAACTCACCACTGTTTGCCACTGCAGCTATACAAGTCTCCAATGTATGAAGCTGCGAGTTAGCAAACTCAGGAGAGTTTGCTTCTAAACACGCCAGATACAACACGCTGCTTGATAGCAGCGTGTTGTTTCAACACATCACTGTTACACTGCCCTGGCAGTGTTAAAAAGTGAAAGAACAGATTAAAGTTTAAAAAAAAAAAAAGCGTGATGTCCCCCCACTATTTATGCTTAACCCTAGTGCTGCCTGACTAGTGCTGGTCCCGTGGAAATCGGGGAAAAATTTTGCGTGGGGTCCCCCCGATTTTCACTTTACCAGCACTAGGCAAACCAGCCAGGGTTGGCGGCACTATAGCAGGGGGATGCGCGGCAGGGGTTCGCGGAAATCACATATTACAGTATTTAGCGTTTACGCATTGCGCATGCGCTACGCTACTTGCGTAAACTGTATTTACTGTATTACAGTTTACGCAAGTAGCGTAGCGCATGCGCAATGCGCTACGTTAATTGCATAAACGCTAAATACTGTAATATGTGATTTCCCCACTAGCGTGGGAAAATACCATAATACAGTACTTAGCTCTTACGCAAACAGCGTAAGAGCATTGCGGAATGGACCTCCTACTAGGTAGGAGGTGTTTGCGGCGGTTCCTGTTTTTTTTTTTTTTTAAACTTCAATCAAAACTAAAGAATCGGGATATTACAAATATGTGCCCCTTCTGGGCGAAGAGTTCCAGTTGGCACAGATTCGTTTATAGAGGTACAAATGGCTGGGACTGGGGCAAGATGGATGCACAAATAATAAGGGACTGGGGCAAGCAAGGACACTTTGGATCAAGAAAGAAGACATCATTGGTAAGTATTTGTTTTTTTTTATTTTTATTAAATAGTTGTGGTTAAAAAGAGGGTTGTTAGTGTCTTTATTGTGGGTTTTTTATTTTTAATAAATATGTGTGGTTTGTATGAGAGTGTTGTTGTTTTGTTAACTTTTTTCTTTGTGGAACTACAGGGCCCAGCAAGCCAGGAATGTCAGTGCATGTTGGCACTTGTGGTTCTCCTAGTGCCAACATGCCCTGGCTGCCGTGGGTATGCTGGTGCTTGTAGTTATACAAGCACCAGCATGGCCACAGTTTTTAGAGCAACCTGGCTGGCTGGGACTTGTAGTTCCACAAACAAAATTGGTGTTAGTTTATTTTTTTCTACTATTTACAGCCGTATTACCCTACTACCCACAGCCCAGGGGTAGTAGGAAGAGCCCTAGTGCTATCAGCACTGGGCTGGTTCTTTCTAGGGGGGGGGCCCGCTCGTTTTTTTCAGCGGACCCCACTCCCTAGGGAATCCAGCCCAGCGCTGAACAGTCTAGGGTTGGTTAGTCATTATGGCAGGGGGACCCCTGCCGCGCGTCCCCCTGCTATAGTGCCGCCAACCCTGGCTGGTTTGCCTAGTGCTGGTAAAGTGAAAATCGGGGGGACCCCACGCAAAATTTTTCCCCTATTTTCACAGGACCAGCACTAGTCAGGCAGCACTAAGGTTAAGCATAAATGACGGGGGGACCCCACGCTTTTTTTTTTTAAACTTTTATCTATTCTTTTACTTTTTACCAGGGCCAGTGTAACAGTGATGTGTTTGCCAAACACAGGAGAGTTTGCTAAACTCGTCAGTGTTTACATCGCTCAAAATCGCCAGAGATGACCAGCGATTTTGAACATGAGTCTCAAAATCGCAGCTTGATACATTTCCAGGTTTTTTTGAAAAAATCGGGGATTTGCCGCGATTTCAACGCGCTAGCAAACTCGCAGCTTGATACATTTACCCCCAGATCTTAAGTGTATTTGACAAATGAATCCATAATTATTTTAATATCAGGGCTAGTATTAGGATAGGCAAGCTAGATGTTCAACAAGGATTCCAATTGTCAGTGAGACATCACAGCCATTTCTGACATTCAGGGGTAAATGTATTAATGTCCGGATTCTTCAACTCCGGCGTGTTCAGCGTCTTCGGCGATTAAATTTAAAGCGGCGCTGCATTGTAAGGGGAAACCTACCTTTACAATGCAGTGCCGCTTTAAATTTAATCGCCGAAGACGCTGAACACGCCGGAGTTGAAGAATCCGGACATTAATACATTTACCCCTCAATGTTTCAATCAGGTTTGTGGCTTGAATTCTGCATCTATCCTGCTCTGCTACTACTGCCAGAGTCGTGCTGAAACAAACTGCTAGGATATGGAACTTCATCTATATTGTTATCCAATTGTGGCACTTAGTAGGTGTCAAGAGATAGTGTACATGCCGGAACATCCGCATGATTTGCAGCTCTTCACTATCTGAGATGTTCCAGTCCTTGCAGCTACTGCTAGTATTGCCAGTCTAACATAAGTTCAATATTTATCAAGGATCATTTTTTGTTTTTTTAAATCGACGATCTTCTGTGATTTTTTCAGTGGTATTTAAAACGGCAATTTTATTAAAGGTAAAAGCCATCAGGGAGGGTAAAGAAAATCACTGTGGGCTGTTAGCTGCATTTAGCGTAGGTGGTGGAAAAATTACATAAATGGTTTTCTACATATGAGCTGCTAAATGCTGTGGTGGGTCTTAGTACTAACTTCTAGTTCAGTTAAATGAATTGTGTGCCGGGCCATCTCTTCCATTGGGCACAATGGGCAGGTGCCCGAGGGCCCTGCGGGCCAAGGGACCCGTCAGAGGCAGCGCTACAAAAAAAATCCTGCAAAAAAAAAAGAAGAAAATACTTACCTTGCGGTCAGCTGGCGATCCGGCTCCCTCCCTGGTCTCCTCCTCTGTGTGGAGCTCGCAGTGCATGTCGGGCGTGACATCATCACGCCTGTCCGACATCCATTGCGGAGCGCAGCACGGAGGAGTCCCCTGCTGCCTGCTGATTAAAGTTGTTTTCGCGCTGCAGTGACTTGGAAGAAGAGTGAAGAGGATTGCATCGGAGAATAAGGTAAGTTAAGGGTTATTTTTTTTTATTATTTCAAGGGACGCTGACGGCTGACCAGTATGTGTGTGTGTAAAAAAAAAGTGATATATATCTACTATATAAATGCTTAGTGGCGTGTGTGGAAAAAAAACGCCCAAGCTGCAGCGCCACCTGCTGGGCAGAGTTATACACTGACCTATATATTTCTTGAAGGAGAAGTGACAGTTGGGAGTGGTTGGTGGTTGCCGGGGGTGACAGTGGGGAGTTTTTAACACCTTAAGTAGCTTGATGAAGGATGTGGCGATGAAGATGAAGGATGAGGTGATGGAGAAAAATGATGAGGTGGTGACATGTGGACAAAACCACGTTAAAAAAGGGCTCTTGCGTCGGGAAGTAACGCTCTTCCCCTGAGGAGGCCTGGGCTAGGCCCAAATGCATGACAAGAACCTTTTTAACACCTTAAGTAGCTTGATTTGACTAGAATGCATGAGTATCATGCACGGGTTAACTTGTGTATATATATATATATATATATATATATATATCTATATATATCACTTTATTTTTTTACATGTATATATATAGGGGCCATAATGTTGTTAAGAGGGCCCTGATTGTGTGACTTAATAAAATAACATCAACAATTTCAGAAGAAGCAAAATATCATTTCTGAATCTAATTTGAGGAAGTCGGCAGAAAACTAGCCCACACTTTTGCAACTAATGTGGTTTTGCAAAAGTTTTGGTAGAAAATCAGTCATCGAGGAAACACCTGAAACAGGAAAACTGGTTAAAGAAAATAATGCATATAGTTCTCTATTATTATCTACGGCACAAATGTCATAAGATAAGTGTTATGCATCTTATAGGGTACACTAGAGAACACTGGACTCCTCATGTCAGTAACCTGGTGGGAGGTGAGTCAGGAACTAGGCTGTGTGCATATCACGGTCAGGGCTGGATACCTGGAAAAGGTAAATATAGGTAATCATGTTGGTAAAAATAAAAAAATCAAGAACAAGTACAGGAAACCCAGCATCAGCTCTAGAGCTGCACTAGAACAGCACAACAATACAGCTCCAGTTCCTTTTCACAAGTTCTAGCCCCAGAGCTATTAATGATTTTTTGTGTTAGGTTTTGAGCAAATTTTAAGTAAATATAGAATAATATACATTATTGTTTTGTAATTGGATACATTTTTATCCAATTAACATTATTTATACAATTCCCCCAAATATTAGCCAGATTGGCTCCAGATCTAGAAGGCCAGCTTGGCTTTAACCCTGGAGCATGGTTAAAAATCTTTGATACTCTGCAGTTCTAAGTCTTGAAGCTGGATCCTAGCTCTGAAGCCCTAACACCAGCCAGGCTTCATATAGTAATAGTAAAAATAATAATATTAATAAAATACGCAGTGTTTCACTGGAAGATAACGTTGTCCGTAAATTTAATAAAATGTACTGACCCTGTAAGATGTCCCCCCACTTATGGCTGCTGCAAGTAACGAGAACAAGCTGAGGAGGAAGAGGAAGGAACTAGAAAGCCCAGCTGGTAACTTCAACTCTTTCAAGAAACTGGCGGTTGATTTTGTCAAGGACTCCCTTTGATAGAGGGTGACCCTGGAAAGGATGGTAGATGTGCTGCTGGCAGAACAGGAACCAGACATGGGATGGAGGAGTTAGAGGAAACATCCCCCTTTGCAGCCAGCTAGAAGAGAGAGGCCTTTTCCACCTCAGCCTGGAGACATGGCTGATAGGACTGATGAAGACTCACCTGGCAGGACTGATAATTAATGTACTGTATATCCTAAGCTCTTTTTCTCAAAAGTAATGAAATCGTTTTCCTTATTCACCAGTGCTCTATGTACCACTGTGCGATCTCATTGTCCTGGACCTGCTTGAACTATATGAGGATATGGTGGTGGAGAGCAGAAAGCCTCTGCTGCTGAGGGAGGGAATGATTACAAAACTGTAAGTGCAATGGGTAGTGATATGCTCTTGTAAATTGGCACCCCATCTCTCTCCAGACTATCGACTACAACATCCTCACCAAGGTACTAGCCAACAGGTTAAAGACTGTCATCGGACAGATAGTTCACCTGGACCAGACCTAAACCAGACCAGACCTGTGGCATTCCTGACCGCAGGATTTCAGATAACATTGTCCAACTCAGGGACATAGTCCAGGACATCAATGACCATTGTGTGCATGTGACCCTGGTCAGTCTTGATCAGGAGAAAGCCTTTGATCATGTTTCACATTAATTTATGCATAGGGCACTACATAGATTTGGTTTAGGAGAAATGTTTTGTTTGTATGTTAACCTTATCTACTGTGAAATTTACAGCTCGGTGTTGGTGATCAGCTGGAAGACTGACCGCTTTCCAGTTTTGCCAGGCAAGGCTGCCCTCTTTCACCGCTTCTTCTTGTTTGTTGTATAATGCTCACCACAATGTGCATCAGACAGAATCCAGAGGTCAGAGGGATCACTGCACCTAGACCCGACCAACAAGAGGCCAAGTGTCACTGTCTTCTGTGCAGATCAGCAGTCAGTGACAGCACTCATCCAGACCTGCAAGAACTGCGGCCGAGCTTCTGGGGCAAAGGTCAATTACGGGAAGTCATAGCTCTTTTGGCAGTGGAATCTGTCATTCCTCACCCCCTTCCCTTTCACAATCAAATCAGATACCAAGATTAGGGGGGTCTGGTTTGGTGGAGAGGATGTGGCCCTGAAGTGTTGGGAAGAAAGACTTGTGATTGTTAAACAGAAACTGACAGTACTGTGGAGCCTCAGAGACCTTACCATCGAAGGGAAATTACTAGTGCTGCACAACAAAATCCTTCACATTCTGCAGTAAATGACCCAGACATGGCCAACCCTTGCTGCAGACAAACAGTTTTCCACTTCATCTGGGGCTCCAAAATGGGGAGAGTAAAGTTGGCAGTACAAGGAGACGGCCAAAGGCGGGAAAGGGATACCTGATATGGCCACCATTCTGTGAGCCTTCTTTGTGTATAACTGTATATGCTCTTAGGACTCTTTGCAAAAAGAACAACAGCTCTGTGGGCAAGTCAAATATTTCGCCTTTTCCTGCTGCCCCCTTTGGAGGGGCCTTGGCTGGGACAAGTGGGACAGGTCTTACAACTGGCCTACTTCCTGGTTTTACCAGGAGTTAGACAATTTGTAAGGGAGCATCATCTGGAGGAAGTTAAACCAGACTTTTGGAAGCCTAATACTATCCACAAGCTCACAATGGAGTCTGTTCATTCCAGGGCTCCCTGCAGCTATAGCAAAACATGCTTGGGAGACCATGGCCACTAAGAGGCAGACTAAAAGACATAAAGTCTCATCATGGATGGCTCTCCAGGGGGGTTTGCCTCCCAGGACATTCATGCACTCCAGGAACCTGTGCAGGGAAATATTGCAGGAGATCTTTTGGGACTGCCCTGATGCACAGGCACTGTTGGGTGCCCTGGAACATGAACTCAAAGACAGTATACCCAGGATTTGCCTTTCATGCCACTCTGTAGTTTATTGATTATTTCC